>NW_027491929.1:600000-846786 GCF_021521415.1 Bidens hawaiensis
AGTTAAGCAATTATATATTTTTAAAACTGGAAAGTGTAATGTAAAATAGACAAAAGCGAGCGTCTATTTTGGAAAAAACATAATGTTCACAGTTTATTTGCACACCATCTTATCGTGTTTATCAATAGTGATTATGATGTTCTATTTTGATACAGTGGGGGGGGGGGGGGTGGTAATAATCTGCAACCACTGCATCAAAGTTTTATTTTGATTTTAATTTCTTTTAAATGATAATTGTGAAGGTGGTATCGTTGATCAGTGGTGAAGTTTCACTTAAATTTTCAGATATAGAAGATAAATTTTCACCAAGTATAAACATGTTTGGACGAAAATTGGTACATTTATATTACTAAACAAAAAAATAGAGGTTGGTCCAGTGTTGTTGATACCAAATTATCGACTACCAAAGTTAATAGACTGTATAATAGGACTCAATTTAACATGCATGAATAATCGTAGCATTTGAAACTCCAAAATCCAACTTTATGAAGAAAAAATAGTATACGGCAACAGCTTATACACAAAATCGTAGGACCCAATTTAAAAACACTGGAATAATAGTGAAGTAAATTGTAGTATATAAACACCAAACGTAAACTTTGGGAAAAAAACAAACAAAAGAAAAGGGTATATATAATTAAATAAATAATTAAGATAAAAATATGTACTTGGATTGGAAGAGCATCCATATCAACCCGTAGAGCAAAGAAAGGTTCTTTGCCAGAACCAATGGTGGCAACAATACCAGTCTCCGCAACCGGCCACGTGTACTCAATGCCAAGCTTGTCAAGCTCGGACCTGACTAGTTCACTTGTCTTATATTCTTCAAACCCTAGTTCTGGTTACTCGTGGATTTTTCGGCGAATGTTTACCATCCAGTGAAAGAAATGCGGGGAGTTTGCTGCCTCGAAAAGCTGCTCACCAAGGCGAGCGTAGACATCACGGTTCACATGGGTTGCGGGTTCGGATGCGTGTGATGATGAGAAGGCGAGGTCCAAGTGCAAGAGAGCTGAAATGAAAACAAGAATATCTCATATTTTTTTAAGTGGTGTTTCGGAGAATGAATTTTCAGTTTCTTTGCAAATGGAGTTAAATAAGCATTTATAATTTCACTTAGGTACCCTCAACTTCTATATAATTTCCAATGTATGTTAAATAATTAGGTAAAGTTCCCATAATCAACTCTATTTATGTCAATATTAAAGTCAATTATTTGAAATGGTCTATTATATACTATTAAACCCTTCCTTGTTTTAATAATATATTCAACCATAATAATATAAAACACACAAAGTGTCATTCTTGAAGTATTACTTGTTTGGGTTGTAACACTTGCATGGATTAATTAGGGGTTATATTATCTAAGTTACGATTATGATGTGTGTTGGTTCTGGAGTGAGCGAGTAACTATTAATGATCTCAACAAATGATAGATTGTCCGAAATAAGAGAGTAAGAGAATACACACATATAGATAGAGAGAATAGATTTAGATACAATGCATATTAAGTTAATACTTATTATGGAATAAAACTGCAATACAAAACAATTCAATATAACTTTTAACATTATTCGACAGAGTATATACGATGTATTGGATGAGTGGTCCTCCAGACACTTGGTTTGTCAATATCGAATGAATTTGGCTTAATGTGTGAATTTGTCGGTCACGTTGAGGATGACGAACGGATATATTTCATTGTTTTTTCCCGTAGTATAGTTCGGTCCTAATTGTCCATATGTTAGATTGACATAGAGGTTTCATACTTCAATTAAAAACCGTGAATCTGTCTAACATGATGATCAAGTTAGTGCCATGGTCATCTTTTAAACCGTATGGAACAATTTGGTTTGCGGTTTTAACCAAAAACTGGTCGTATAAAATCTGACCGGGCTTGACATATTTATTTAAAATATATTTAATTTATAGTAGGATTAAATAAATTAAACTAAATTAACTCTAAATAATTGGTGAATTGGTTATTACCCAATTCTTGTACTAGCTAGCCAAAATGACCTGTTGTTTTTAACCCTCCTAGCTCCTATAGCATTTGGAGTTTTGGAAAATAGTTAGCGCGCAGTTACTTCATTATGATTTATATATGCTTTTTCTTTCTTTCTTTCCCCCCTTTTTTTTTCTTTTGCACGCACGCTGCTTGCCTCTGCTTTTTTAAGCTATTCATACAGCCTGTTGTATTTTTCACATCGGACTTTTTTTTTTTTACTTGTAGGCGTTTGGCATCTTTTTTAACCTTATTTTCAGAGAATATTCAGAGAAGTGTTGATACCTGTGTTTCTCTTCTTTCTCTTTTTGAATGTGGCAGAATCTCATGAGACACGTAGCAAGCAAATTCGCACAGAAAAATAAGTAAGAAGTGAACAATGCTTATTGTGTCTAGCAGTTTGAATTTCAAAAGATAAGTTCCAGGGTTCAAGCTTAAGGGGTTTATCAAAGTCTAGGGTTTTGATTTTTTAAAGTCCAACTAAAGTATTCATATCTACCTATACTAATAAAATAAAATAATTCTGTATAGATGATATTCTGAGGTTAATTCTTACTATTAAATTCTCGCCCAAATCACTTCTCTTCTAGCTATTGATGAAAAAGAAAAAAAATATCTTGGTTCTAAGTATAGTATATTAATTATAAATTCAACATACCGTATTAATTGGTCAATCTCCATTAATTGAATTATTAATGATATAAATTATATTGTAAACATACTTAATATAAAAAAATATTAATATATATAATAAAGATATTTTCTTTAAAATTAAAATGTATATAAAAGAGTTTATGTTTAAAAAGTGCACTAACATTTAATTCTTAAGACATATTCATATTGAAAAAAACTATAATAATTTTGTTTACTTTTTACAAATATTCAATGTTTAATAAGTCTTAAAAATCATAAACAAATTTTCTATTTTTTTATATTTAGTATAAGATATATCATGAAAGCTGTTCAAAAAGGAAAATCCGGTACTTTTTTGGTTTATGGTTTAGGGTATGGAGTAAAAACATTTTTGTGAAAGACTTTAACTACATTTTTCAGATCTAAAGGTCTCATTATTTTAAATGTTGCTTTCAGTGACGTTGTTTCATTATTGTATGCCGATTGTAGAATAACTCATTCTTGATTTAAAATTCAAATGCATTTGATGATATAAAACGATTATATTTGTAATAAATTTTTTACATAATATAAAAAGAATTAATTGTCTTTTATTTTATTTGTATTAAATTATTCATTGTAATTTATACATGAATTTATACGGTGTAATACACGGATTTCTAAAGCTAGTGTATATATATATATATATATATAGGAGATGTTTAAAATAAAATCCCTATCCACTTAAGAAAACTATGAAAACTCAATGGGTGGACCACAATCATTCACATCTCCTACCTTTCATTTCTTTTCTTTGCATCCAAAAGGATGGCTGAGGGGTGTGGGGCTTCAACGGGGGCGCTAGAGCCCCTCCGCTCGCGCCCCCAGGCGCTAACACCACACCACTGGGGCGCTAACGGGGGCGCTAACGGGGCGCTAACGCGAAAAACAATGCAGGCGTGAGCTGGTTAGCGGGAGAAGAGAGAGAGGAGCACACCTTTTGAGGTATTTTGGACCGTTGGGAGCCGAAAAAAACAAAAAAAAATATATTTTCTATATAGGTTTACGGAAAAGAGCCGTTGAGCTCATATTAAATTAAAAAAAAAATATTTTCTTAAACTATAAATATATACCTTTATAAAATATACTTCATTTCACAATTATACACCTTTCCTCCTAAAATCCTCTCAAAACTAACACAAAAAAAATGTCATTGTTGGAATATATTTATAAAAAAATAAAAAATAAAAAATTTCGCTGGAGCCCCTGCTGGTAGAGGTGTTCAAAAAAACCGGTTACGGAACCGGTTTGGCCGGTTCAACCGGAAACCGGTTTTTTAAAAACCGGTTTTTTTAAAAACCGGTTTGACCGGTTTACGTAACCGGTTTACGTATCGGTTATACGTTTTGGAGCCAAAACCGGTTTTATAACCGGTTATAAAAAAAACCGGTTTTTTTGAATAACCGGTTATTAAAAAACCGGTTAACCGGTTTTTAAAATAACCGGTTTATTACCGTTATAAAAAAAACCGGTTAACCGGTTTTTTAATAACCGGTTAACCGGTTAAACCGGTTTTCGAACGTTACCAAACGGCTTTATAGCCGTTTTTTTTTTTTTTTGACCGTTTTTTAGCCGTTTTTTTTTTGTTTTTTTACCATTTTACCCCCACAAACATCTATATATAGTTTAGGTTGGGTATTGGTTAGATCACACTTGATTATACAACTCCAAACGCTCTAAACGTTTATTTCATACGCGATTATACAACTCCAAACGCTCTTCTTTCGTAGTCGTTTATTTCATACTCGAGTATACCACTCTTAATTCGTAGTCGATTATCATGGCCTCCCAAAGTGCTGCTTCATCGGTCAACATGGGTGCCTCGAACACGGGAGAAACCGTCGTTCGGGTCATCCCCACGAAACGAAACCAAGATATTTGGCAACATTTCGACCTATGCGAAATGTCTAACGGAACCCAAAAAGCTAGATGCAAACATTGTTTGAAGTTTTATAACAAAGAAGCAAACTCCAGTTTAAGAGCTCATGTAGAAAAGCCCTCTTGCAAGGTCTTGAAGGACGAATCCGGAAGTAGTTCGCAGCCGGAGATGACGAATCAAGGAACGGTGTTTACGTACGACCTTGAAGCGGTACGTCAACAGTTTGGCAACTTTGTGATTCAACAATCACTTCCTTTCAACCACTTCGACAACCCTCAATTCACGGAGATGATGCAAAAGTATGTTCAACCACGCTACCAACACGTAAGTCGTTCGACCCTTAGAAGAGATTGTCTTAAAGCATGGAAAAACGCTAAATCCGAACTAATTTCATACTTTTCAAACTTACAAACTGGTGTGAACTTAACAACGGATGTGTGGTCGGTACCTAATGGTTCGCCCGACTCATACATTTGTGTGACGGCTCATTGGGTTGACCCCCGGTCGTGGCAAATGATGAAACGAACCGTTGCGTTTCAATTGTTTGATTACCCGCACACGGGTAGAAATATTTTTAAACTCTTGGATAAAGTCATTCGACAATACAAGATTGAAGATAAAATCTTTTCAATATCGTTTGATAACGCGTCCAACAATACGGCCGCGGTTGGCCATTTAAAATTAAAGTATAAACCTATCTGTGATGGAGCGTTTTTTCATAGCCGATGCATTGCACATATTATCAACTTGGCCGTGCAAGATGGGTTAAACGTGATCGAAACGCAAAGAAACAATTTTAAAAGAATGTTACGAGATGTTTTTAGCAACAATTCAACATTTTCAAGATACAAAAAATTTTGTGAAGAAGCTAACTGTCAATGGTTGGGGCCTAATTGGGATTGTCCAACAAGATGGAACTCGACTTGTGAAATGTTTGAGAAAGCCATCCAACAAAAACAATCGTTAATTGCGTTTCATCAAATTTTGTCAAATAGGGGTAAATGTGCACCGTACGATCCTAGAAACTGGTTATTGATTGAGATCGTTACGGAGGTTCTTCAAATTTTTAAATCTTGCACAACTAGTTTATCCGGGGTTTACTATCCAACAAGCCCCATTGCTTTACCAAAAATTGCTGTCATGTGCACAAAGTTGACTGAAATTCATTGTAGGGGTGCACCTTATTTTGATATGGGTGCAAAAATGAAAGAAAAATTTAGAAAATATTTTCAACAACTACCCGCTGTTTTGACCTGTGCGGCTGCGTTAAACCCTTGCATCAATGTTGGTGGTGTTGAAGCTTTAATAGAAAAAATTTGTGATGAGCTAGAGTTAAACGACGATCAAAACCCCCATTATAACCAAACTTTAAAGAATGCTTTCAACACCACCTTGGCAAACATGTATGATGTTTACCTTACAAAACACGGGTCGTCTTCCCAAATTCATGACTCGTTAAGAGCTGTTGCCCAATCCCAATCCCAAACCGACCTTGAAATGGGGATGTACTACATGATTTGGGAAGACGCCGGTAAACGTCAAAGGGTAAACACCCCAAGCAGTGAACTTGGAAGGTATGGTGGTACCAACTTTGTGAAACACATGACTCCGGATGAATTTAGAAGTCTTGATTTGCTGGCTTGGTGGAGAGGTAAGGAGGATGAGTTTCCGATCCTCGCCGCCATGGCCAAAGATTTACTAACGGTCCAAGCTTCCACGGTAGCTTCGGAGTCTGCTTTTTCTGTTTCTGGCAGGGTTATATCGATTAGGAGGACTCGACTCACTCCACCAGCTGTAGAGATGTCGATTTGCTACAAGGATTACTTGGACTCTTTAGATAGGGCACAACATCAACGCTCACTCGAGGGGGAAATGGAGTATGAGGCGGCCTTGTATGAAGACGAGGTCAATCAAGGACACACTCAACCAATGACCGATGAAGAAGCCGCGTACGACGATTACCTAAGGAATAGCTCGGGATCGGGTAGCGAAGAAAATGAGTAACAAACATCAACTTGTTAATGTAATCGTGTCTAAGCATTCTTTAATGTTTGTATTTTTGAGTTACGAATATGCGATAACGATTTAATGTTTGTATTTTTAATGTAAAAGCTATAAATGAAAGTTATGTGTTTTTAATCTTCCAAGCAAAGAATGCTAACAACGAAACCCTAAACCCTAAACCCTAAAGCAAAAAAAAAAAAAAAAAAAAAAAAAAAAAAAAAAACCGGTTAACCGGTTAGACCGGTTATTAAAAACCGGTTATAAAAAAACCGGTTTAATAACCGGTTCTAACCGGTTTCTAAACCGGTCCAAACCGGTTTGGCCGGTTTGAGTTTTCATTGATAAAAACCGGTTAATAACCGGTCCGGTTATTAACCGAACCGGTTTTTTTCTGGATAAAAAAAACCGGTCCGGTTAATAACCGAACCGGTTTTTTCAAAAAAACCGATTTGTGCACCTCTACCTGCTGGAGCCCTTCCACACCAGAGGCTAGGGCTCCAATGGGGGCTCCAACAACCCCCTTATCCAGTTTCTCTCTCTGCCACACGTCATAATATTATTGGTTGGAGCCCTCACTAAAGCCCCCATTAAAGCCCTCCACACCCCTCAGCCTTATGATAATTTTAGTGTATCACTTTTCTCTCTTCTGACGTCACATTATTAATTGTTAATGTACTTGCATATAATGAGCATATAATATTTTAAATTAATAAGTCTACACCTATTTTTTTTAATATACCATTTGAAAAGTCCAAAGTACATTAAATCAAATATTTTTAGGTCTTATTTCATGGTTTATAAAGATGAAGATGATTAGTGAAGATAATTAGAAATAATTAATATTTTAGGTTCATTGAAGTTCTAAATGATTCATTTAGATTTTTATATATTTTATTGTTTTTTAATCTTTCCTGCTTAGTTTTGATTTTCAATCTTTCATTTTCAATCTACATATTATAAAAACAAAACAGTAAAGTCCGTATTCTTTTATACTACCACAAAGTTATTTCCTTTTCATGCCTTTTTTTATTGGCCTTTATTAATTAGCAAAACACGTTTTTAATAAATAAATTAGTTGTTCAGTATGTTATTTTTAACGACCAACGAATACAACTCGATTATTCGGCGTTATTCAATGGCAAAAGACGGGTGCATACGCCCGTGATCACAGACAACATTGGCTAGCACAAGCCCACAATCTCATGTTCCGAAAAAAATGCGTCACCCGAATTCCCACTACAATAAAAAAACAAATATGTTACATATATGTTAAATATGTAAATTATGTTACAAATATGTTATATATATATTAAATATGTAATTTAAACTTTAAAATATGTTACAAATTATGTTATATATATGTTACAAATATGTTACATATATGTTAAATATGTAATTTAAATTTTAAAATATGTAAATTAATAAAATTATGTTAAATATGTAAATTAACAAAAAAAAACTTTAAACTTTAAAATATGTAAATTTACATAAAAAGTTACATAAAATATGTAAATTAACAAGTTAAACTTTAATATATGTAAATATGTAAATTAACAAAATTATGTTAAATATGTAAATTAACAAAAAACAACTTTAAACTTTAAAATATTTAAAGTTACACAAAATTTAAAACTTTAAAATATTTCCATTTACATAAAAAGTTAAAACTTTAAAATATGTAAATTAACGTACTTAAACTTATCACTAACCATAAGTAACTTTATATCGAAACATGCTCGTTTACAATTGTTTTCATAGTTAACAATAACTAACAATTCGTATATACATAAATACTAGTAAATGTCATTTTAACTTGAAATCCTCACTAAAAAAACACTTTGAGCATTTGAAAAACTAAGCAAAAACCTAAGCCTTTTTAAAAAGGCCAACAAAAAGATATATATCAATATTTTTATTAGTGAAATTAATCTCACCGTCTCTCACAGCATGACATCAATCTCCTAAAAAGTCAAAATCAGTTAAAGGGATAATATGAACGCCACCGTGTACCAAGACATGTGGGTTTTCAACAGGCCCTCCTTTTCATTTTTGACCGAAAAAGGCATGTCGGTTTCACCGTCATCATTCTGCGATTCATGAAAAACAACGGATTAGGTTTCAGACGTGCAAATTAGAGAGAGAGAGAGAGAAATCAACTTACTCGTCGTCTGAGTGTGTCAACGTAGCCGTAGCCGCCGGAATTGTGCACCGTCAACATTCAGATTTTTTTATACATAGAAACTACCGAGAAGGATTTATACATAGAGAGAGTGTGTCCATGATGATTCCAGTGATTTAGAAAGAAGAAATAATAATAATAATAATAATAATAATAATAATAATAATAATAATAATAATAATAATAATAGGAAAGAGAAAGATCTAGTTGAATATGAGTTGTATAGGAAAGAGAACATAACTTGCAGGAAGAGAGAGAATTCTCTTTATACCAACTTTACCCTTATTAGTACAATTATCAATTAAAAAATTGTTTGATTAACCTTTAAAAGCATCTTTCAATCTCATCCATTAATTAAACTCAATCAACGGTTAATACAGAGTTTCGAGAGTTTTCACAAGTGGGAAGGGTTTTCATTCTAACCATATATATATATATATATATGCACTGGTCAGTCAAAGACCAAATTATAGCCGAAATAAATCAAGTCACCTACTTACGTTGCATTGCTATATTATAAAACTCCTCCACTATCCCACGTTGGCGTCGTCAGTTTGGTTTTGATCGGTTCTTTATCTATAAAGATAAATAGCCAAGGGCCCAAGGGACTTTATTTCCCCCCACCAAGTTTACCAAAAGAACCTGTCTTTCATAGAAAACTTATTCATTTAACCTTCCACATACTCCGTAAGGTTCTAAGGTAAACCACATCAAAGTCTAGAGTTCATTTGATTAGAGTCACTAGTACAGAAAATAACCATTTTAAACGGTTATTTAGGATATTTGAAACGGTCTGGAAAGTGTTATATATGTTGCGTTTCAAAAGATGAAATCTGATATTTAAAATGGTTCAACACCCGATGTGTTATATCTAAACGGTAGTTAACACTTAACGATGGTATTGAAATTTTACAACGGGCCTCTATCCGGTGTATATATTTGTAAATTACAACGTTAAAAAACCGTTGTATAGTAACTAAATACAACGGATCTAACGTTGTTGAGAAAGATTTAGAACGGGCAACTAACCGGTTAACAATGGGCTACAACCCGTGTTAATACCCTTTTTACAACGGGCACAAAACTGGTGTTTAAAATTGTGTACAACCTAATGCAAGGAACCCAAAACCGGTGTTCATAATTATTTACACAATGAGTCATGAACCTTTTTGTTTTCAATGAACTAAATACAACTGGCTAATTATATACAACGGGTACGTACAACCATAATATAATATAATAAAATATTTATTCGTTTATAAAATCTTGAATTGATGAAAGGGAGTGTGCTTTAAGTTTATCACCTATAATAGATAATGAGATTATAACAAATCCATAAACTATAAAGTAATCAAAAAATATAAATACTTATCTGATCTCTTAGTGTTTCATCTAGTAGCCAAATTGCTTGTCCGGCCCCTTATCAAAATCCATATGTTGAAAAAAAAAATATATTTTCAATATCAACTAATTATTATTAAAAAAACATGTATAGTAATGAGTACCTGTAATTTATAGAAATGATGTCATAATTTAAAACCTGTATATAAAAAATAATTATATTTGGAAATAAACAAAGTATCTAATAATTTAGTATATATACCTCAAACTCTTTTTGATGCAACTTTTGTCTTCAAATTATTCCGTTGAAACTATTAGCTAGTCTTCTACATAATCAAATCTTTAAATACTTGTAGCTTATAGAAACATGTGGAGATGTTTCATCATAATTTAAAACCGTATATAAAAAAGAATAATATTATTTATAAATAAAAAAAGTATCTAGTCATCTAGTATATACCTCAAACTCTTTGGTTGTAACTCTTGTGTTCAAATAATTCCATTGAAACTAGTTAGTCTTCTACATAATTAAATCTTTAAATAATTAGGTGAAAGATTCCTACGTATTTTATCAATAGTTAAAATAAATAACTTACAAATATATATATATAACTTAAAAATATACTTGTACCATAATTAATGATGTCAATCTCATATGGCTTGAGCCAAAAGATTAAATAAGAATATGTTTTCAAACGCAAATCACATTGGTTAGACAAATCTTTAATTACACGTATATGCACATAAACATAGTTAATTTAGTGTAAACAATCATATAGTAATACCAAAATGGACGACTCGCTTATTCGTATTTATATTCGCTTGTCATTAATCTAAGGTGAGTTTATCATTCCCCTATTTTACCAACTTTTCTAAACATTTTGGGGACATATGCGTACATATTCGTATTTCATACTATATATATATCAAACAAATGCATACGTGTATTTGTGGGTGACTTAATCAAATATAGTGTGTTACATGCTTACCTATATTAATTCATTCATTCGTATATTCGGAGAGGTCCAACGTATTCCCATGTATTGGGTGCTCATGCTATTGACCAACGTCCGATTCGCTTGGCAACGGTCTATGAAAAAGCATGATAAGGATCTAGATCTTGTGATTACAATGATGCATTCGTCATTAGGTATGCGATTAGGCTATATTACTTTAAGTGTGTGAGGTGTGTGTATTGAGAGGATATTTTGGCAGAGTAACGAGAGAGAAATCGGATAATAAGAACTCTTACATTAGAATAGATTACAGGGGATATTTATAGAGGATGACCTCATTCGTTAAGATAGACTTAACGAATGGGTCATTCGTTACAATTACTTAACAAATAAACATGCTTATTCGTTAATACATTAAAGATAGCGAATAGCCTTCATTCGTTATGTTCCATTCGTTAAACTGGGTTAACGATGGGACTTACATTAATACGAATGTGACCCATTCGTTACGGAGTAACGAATGTGTCTTATAATTAGACGAATGGCATAATTACATTAAAACCCCTATAATAATAAACTATTACATTAATATCCTGATAAAGACCGAGACGTACAAAATATGCATCAACAAACTCCCCCTTGTCTCGAGCTCTTTATCTTCATCTCTGGAACATCTTTGTCTTCCAATCCACACAACTGTGAATCTTGTATGCATAACAGACACGAACCACTTTCTGGAATTGCATAGCAAGTTCATAGTCACATACGTTAGCAAATCTGATCTGACTTGTAAATAAGGCATCGTTATTAGACTCAGATAAGTTAACCAACCACATTGGATCAATAACACGTATGGTCTTCGTGTTTGACCCAGAGCCATATACAATAACCGCTTCACTTGTATGATTGTCATAATACCAATAATTAAACGAGGTGAACAGACTCTGAGGGAATGTCTTCATCGGAGACCTCTTCATTGTCTTTGGCTGCTTTACTTGTAGTATCATCTTCCTCCAGCTAGTGTGCTGATCAATCTCATCAATGTACTTGTGAGTCGACACCTGCGGCTTGAAGAACTTGAAACCATAACGGGTTTCATGCAAGAAATGAGCGTAGAACCACTCAACCCACTGTTCTTTCCCACGATTCATGAACGATTTGTTGGCTAGTGTTCTAACGTCCCACCTTGGCATAGATAAGATATCGTGTGGGCGTTTGAAGTAATAAATACCATGTGCCCACTTCACGATATATACTTTAAGTTCCGAATCAAACTGCCAAGCCACCAAATCTCCTTTTACATCTTTGACAGGCTTGTACTTCTTCATTTGGTATGCTGATGCTCGAGCCTTGGCCAATTTCACTTCCTCCTTTTCATGATATCGAAAGGCCTCGATCATCTTATTCATTCTCTGCATATCATGCTCAAACATACCCTCCAAAGCATGCTTCTGTTTTCTTTCTTTCGCCGTAAGGTGACTTATTTCAGCAGCTTTGTTCCACTTTTCTATCTTTTCATGCAAGCGACGTTCTGCTGCATCGAAGTCTTCAGTAGTGAAAAACGGAATACCTGAGTCGTTGTTGTTGTTGTCGGTGTAAAACTCAGGGTACTCCTCAGCAGTAACGTCTTCAACCTCCACCTCATCAAAATCAGACACATTCCCGCGTGGAATACCTGTATACGTACTCTCTTCCATCTCAATATCCACGTCCACACTTTTACCCAACACGTCAACCTCCTCTTCGTTTAGATCCAGAAGCAAGGCAATCTGCTTTTGGTTAATGAATGATCTACGAATTTGCCTTCTTCTGCATTCACCATACTATACACGATTCCATTCATCCCCACAAACAAAATCATATTTTCTGGAATAATATCAATCGGTTTGGCTCTCGTATAATCCTTATATGGCACAATCTGCAAATTACTATCTCCAGACCCACCACCAGCACTCGTATCAGTCTTATTACCTGCCAACGGTGCAGAACTGCCGCCCGGTTGCTGATCTACACCACCAGTTCCATCCGGATCATCTTCATCATTTTTCAACTTCTTCAATTCGTCATCTTTGCACATGAGCTGAAGGATGATCTCATCCTGTTTATCCAACAAACGTTGAGACCAGTCAACAACTTCATTTATCACAAGAGCTTGATTTGCTGGAGACTTATCTTGTTCACCACCAGCTGAAGTCGTCTTACTCTTATCCCCACCAGATGAATTCTTTCCTGAAGATCTATCTGAATTGTGTGCCCAGAATATTCTTTTCCTGGTTTATCGCATTCTTTGGCAAAATGACCAAAGTCCCCGCAATTGTAACATTTCACTTTCAGTTTATCAAATCCAACCCTCTTATTCAAAGTAGGAAGATCTTTCCCAGTTCGCTGCATAAATCTCTTGACTTTTCTGACAATCATAGCCATGTTCCACTTGAGATCCATTAACTCAAGATCATCAGGGTCGATTTGATCATAGTCTTCATCTGTTAATTCACTCGTGGCTATCTTGCTTCCAACAAGCTGTTCATACGAAGTAATGAAAGCGCATAAAAATTCAAACTGTTGTTCAGCCTCTTGAAGATTTACTTTAGGCAAGTTTGAAGCTGGAGAATTTGTGCTTGCATTAACTCCATTGGCCATAAATCATACATTATGCAGATTGTTTACATTAGGAGTTTCTTCTTGAGCTTGAGCAAAGAACGCATTAATTGGAACAGAACTTGAAGAATGATTAGCTGGCATAGCTCCTTCATAAATTGAAGGATTTTGGTTTGAGGAATGCTGGTGTTGATTTTCCTTCAACGAATTTTGACATTTAATATCAAATTCCCTTTCCTCTATCTTATTAATAAATTGTACAGCAGTAAGCTCGGTGTTTCGAAAGAAACCGTTTTCTTTCAATACAAACAGGAAAGTCGAATATGATGGGGGCAAGGCATTCTTCAGCGTATCAATCTTGTCTGTTTCAGTTGGCTCAAGATTAACACTTGACATCTTCACAATCAGATGACTAAATCGGTTAATCATCTCTTCAACCGTCTCATTTTTCATCAAAATAAAATTTCTAAATTGAAATTTTACGAGAGTCTTCTTACTCTCGAGAGTATTCCCCAAACTTCTTGTTTTCAAAGTTGTGAACAATGAAGCACAGATCTTAATAGTACTATATTGATGAAAGATTTGTTCTGGTAAAGCCATCGTGAGAGTCGAGTAAGCTTTTGTCTCACTTTCATAATCTTTCAGTTCTTGTGCTTCATAGTGTTTGAATTCCTTCGGCGTCCAACCCATGTTGTCACTACCTACCAGAGGTGCCGCATACACGTCATCGAGAAAACGCACGCTACTAGGATGTACAGATCCCAAGTGAGCACGAAACCTCGGTTCCCACCGAGCAAAGTTTGATAGTTTTAGCAGTTTAGGACATTTGTTGTGACTGCCAATTTCATTGTCCATAGTTTGCATCTGTTGCATTAAAACATTCTGAGATGCTAATGCATAGTAAGAAACGTTTTGTGAAGCCATGAGTAAACAGTTGTTAAACTTCAAGGACCAAACTTGTTATTGTTTAAAACTTATGGTTACTGTTCACACGAATGTCAGAACAGTAACGAATGTGAATTGCGAATGAATGATATTCATTAATGATTTACACGAATGAGCTTATTAACGAATTGATCGATATTCGTTATGAAGTGAAACAAAAGTGGATAATGAATGAGTATAGACGAATGAGTTTAGCGAATGAGGAATGACGATTGTGTATGCTTGAAGCGAATAAGGAATCAGATTTAACGAATGTAATTTGAACAGCGAATGGTTAAGAATTTAACGAATAAGCAGTTAAGTTTTAACGAATGAGCAGTTAAAACGTAACAAATGGGCAGTTAAGACTTAACGAATCAGTCTTCATTGTAACGAATGAGTATTCAAATCTTCATCGTGTCTAAAATTCAAACCAAACTTCAAATCCGTCCAAATATAACTTATTCACCCTAAAACCTATATCAATCTGTTCGCAATTCGATTCCGAACCTCCCTATGTTCGTCCGAAATCACTAACTATTCAAACCAGACCTCAATTGACCAATTAATCAACCGCCACTAACCACACAATTCAAAACTCAATTCACTCGATATACCTATCCAATTCAACTCAATTCTGACCTCAAATATCCATAATCATCCACAATTACATTATATCTAATCCTAATTACACTTATATTCGTTCAAATACTGTTAAGACTGATGCTCTGTTTCACTAGAAATCAATCGAACTACAATACTGATCAATTCATGATGAAATTACTTCACTAATTGATGAATCGATACAATTAAACAACGAATAGCATCGAGGATCAGATCCGAGGCTCTGATACCACTTGAAAGAGCATGATAAGGATCTAGATCTTGTGATTATAATGATACATTCGTCATTAGGTATGCGATTAGGCTATATTACTTTAAGTGTGTGAGGTGTGTGTATTGAGAGGATATTTTGGCAGAGTAACGAGAGAGAAATCGGATAATAAGAACTCTTACATTAGAATAGATTACAGGGGATATATATAGAGGATGACCTCATTCGTTAAGATAGACTTAACGAATGGGTCATTCGTTACAATTACTTAACGAATAAACATGTTTATTCGTTAATACATTAAAGATAGCGAATAGCCTTCATTCGTTATGTTCCATTTGTTAAACTGGGTTAACGATGGGACTTACATTAATACGAATGTGACCCAAGTAACGAATGTGTCTTACAATTAGGTGAATGGCATAATTACATTAAAACCCCTATAATAATAAACTATTACATTAATATCCTGATAAAGACGACGTACAAAACATGCAACATACTTGTTTATGGTTTGATTACATTTACCGCACTTATTTCGTTATATAACATGCAAAACTTGTGATATTCTCACTCAACTTTTTGTTGACAAACTCTTCCATTTTTTACGCATATGCAGGTTGCATTGTATTGAAGATTGAAGTTTGGACACCTAGACAAGACCTTAGGAATTAACAAAGAAAATCATAGTTTAAGCTTGTTTGGATCATATTTATTTATTTGGAATATTTTGTTATATTTGGATATCGTGTGTATTCTTTGAATAAAATAATTAACTTACAGATATTGTCATATTTATATTATGATAGTATCTTCGAGCTGTGAGCAATCGGATCACGCCCCGGCATTTCCGCCTTAAGTTGGGGTGTGACAGATTGGTATCAGAGCCGAAGGTTATAAGATAGGTCATTAGAAATTATCTAGTCATATGGTAGGACCCTATACGTGCTTATCTGAACTGCCTTATGTGCTATTTAATTGTTTACAGCTTAATTAGAATAATTATTTTATCTATCTTGTCTTATTCTTTATTGCACACACACACACAAATTCCAAGGTTATGCCTCACTATTAAAATATTTTTAAATCCTCTTATTGTTAGTAGATTGCCTTTTATTTTGGGAAATTCCTTAAGAATTCCCGTGTTTTGTTTTTGCCCTTTCACCTTGAACCATGGGGGTATGATAAATGTCGTACAACCGTAACTTTAAGTGGTACACGTAACCGGCTAAACGGTTGCGTGGTAAACATAACTGGCTAAACGGTTACACTCCTTTATAAAAACCGAATTCACGGTGGTTCGTGGCTAAATTTGGGAAAACTTCCAAAATTGTGTTTTAATTATTTTTAAACTATTTGATTCGTTGATTCGATATTTAGTTGGGTCGGTTAAATGTCATGTAACGCTCATGGTCCAACCAACTCTATTGATTTGATAATTCGTTAATTAGTTGGCTCAGTTAAACGCCATGTACACGCTCATGGGCTGACCAACTCAATTGTTTGTTACTCGTTATTTTAATTGGGCCAACAAATTGCCATGGAACGCTCATGGGAGGCCCAATTCACAAACTTTATGTTGCTTTATTTAGTTGGGTCATTCAAATTGCCATGAAAAGCTCATGGGAGGTCAACTCGTTTGATATGTTTGGCTATTTTATACTTGGAAAATTTTATAAACATTGTTTATTTACTTAAATGCCTCAAACTTATTCACATTATTTTAAATCCTAACTCGTCCTCGAGTTATCACTAGCACAATTCTATTTAAGTACACTTCTCTATTATCTCATATCAATTCATTTCCACAACTTACCCATCATCTCATAAAGTTTTATCTTTTTCCCTCATAAAACGTTTTCCCTAAGAATTTATCATCGTGATCAAAGTTGTTCGTCTGCTTCTCATGATCGTCGTCTGACTACTAGAATCGTCAAGGAGTATGCTGCTGTATGCCGTTAACCGAATAACCGCCAACCTCGACAAAACCAAAATACCCCGAACAAGAAATCTTATACTAACTCATATCCGTTAAAATATTATTTAATCATATCCTCTCATTTATTTTCATATTCTCAAACTATAAACTAACAAGTACATTTAGCCTCAACTTTAAAACTATAAATATTTTATTACCTCTTGTTTTTCCTCAACCTCATGTTAGTTTTCACAACTTACTTTCCATTTTATAAGTCTTTATTACTAAAATTCAACAATTGTAAATTTTATTAATATTAAACTGAAATTTTCATCATTCAAATTTAATTTTTATTATTAAATTAAATCTTCCATTAATTAAATTTTTACCATTAAAATGACTTTTTGATAAATCTCCATTAAAACCCATCACTCACTTTATTTATTGATTAAGTTTGTTGTTTGAAACTAAACGTTGGTTCGTAAATATTTCAACCCCCCTACTTTGATTTTTGATACATCTTGAAAATCTTGAACATTTTAAATGATAAATTTGTAGTTGTTAGAATAGTCATTGTGATTCATGCATTTCTAGTCTCGCATTTATCTTATTTATAATATGCTTCACATCTTATTTTTGGTATCACCATTAATTTAAAATTTGTTATTTACTTGAATTTCCATTATCAATAATTTAATTTACATATTTCCTAATATTTATAACGATTTTGTGAAAAAAGGAAAAATCCTCGAATTCCCAATTTAATCTAATTTAATATCTTCAATTACCCACTTTATATTTTATCTAATTTTAAAGATTTAATTGGAATAGGACTATCTCGGTGATTCGGGAATATCCGCTTCCCAGTTTCTATTAATGATTTATTTGAATACGAACATTTTCGCATTTTCATTATTATTTACTAATTATTATAATATTTTATATAAAATCGAATTAATCTCATCTCAAAATCACAACTTGAAAAGCTATAACTTTATATTAACTTCTCTTTAATCTCATAAGTTCCCAAATTAACCAAACTCGATTCATCAAAATTTTCGTTAATTATGTTTAAACTTATACTATCAGTTTTAAGAATTTTATTCCTAATAAATACGATATTTAAAAGAGTTCACATGTCACTAGGTATTTTGAGATTTGTTGTTAAGTAAACTTTTGCGCATACCATCTCATGAATCAAGTTCCTTTATCTATCAAGGTTAATTTCTTATAATATTCTACTCTTAGCTTATTCTCAATCATCATAATTCATATCTTTGCCATAAAAGATGTTTTAGAAATTTCATGGTTTTAATAATCCAACTCGGACATTTATTAAGTATCTCCTAAATCTATATTTAAAGTTATCAAAACGTTTGTTTCTTTCGAAATGATGGGCTTAACTGTTTTATAACCCATATGATGAAACGAGTTATGCGGACCATCCGACGATCTAAGTAATTATGGGTCGACACGTAATTACCAAAGTCCTCGCATGGAAATCATAATACGTACAATTATGTGTCACGATTGAGAACCTAAGGTAGCTTTGGTAATGGTACAAATGATGAGATAATAAGGACATGGTGGATACGCCGCTGTTACATCCTATATATAAGTGCCCTTATTGGATTGCCATTTGAAGCGTTAATTCGATTATTAGAAGTTCTATGTTATGATATTTTTCTTAAAAGTTCAATTATTTTTAAAACGATGATGTTTTGGGTTTCCTTAATTTCAAGACGAAATTCCCTAAAGTAGGGGAGACTGTAACATTTCGGATTTTCCAAACCGTATTCATTTACGTATAACCCAACCAGAAATATTTTAGATCTTTAATGTTAATCAAAAACAAATATTTATAATTTATTAAGTTCTCTTTATGTTCACTTTAGGTCCTTGTACTTTAATTTATGTTCAATTCCTATTCATAACATAACTAGTTCATGAAATGATCAATTAATAAACTAAAAGGACCAATATTGCCAACATGTGAAAAACCACCCTCCGGTGCCCAGAGCGCCGCGTGACGGCAGGCCTAGGGCCGGCCGCGCGGCGTGGTCGGATAGCAGGACAGTTTATGCATCGATCTCGTTTTCCTAACTCGTTTTTGGTATAAAATCATTTATTTTAAGCATAATCGAGAGAATTAAGGACCAAGTAAACATATTTTAACCAAGATACAAGTCCTAATTCGTTTCCTCTTGCCCAAGATCAAATCTTTTTGATTATTTCAGTGATTCTTTCATTAAAATCATATATTCTTTCTTAATCGAGTAAAAAGCCCATAATTAGCTCGTTTTTGCTTTTCCTATATAAACAACACCTAAGCCTCTGCCATAAACTTTCACATAAACCCTATGAATCATCCTCAGCTGTCACTACCCTCTTCTCATCTTCTCGGTTTTTGCTTATTTGGTTGAAGGCATACTCTTAAACGTTTGACTTTGCATGCGTGTGGATCATTGACTCGTCATATCTCTTGATTCTTTCACTTTCCGGGTAAGTAGTAAACATAGGAATCGTTCATACATATTCCCTAGTCAATAACCTTCAATCAATTTCGGTGGTTGAAGGGTGTTGACTGGTCAAATCGTTTAAAACTCATTAAAGCGCAAAATAGTCAACTAGTTTGACTTAACGTTTTCTCATACTTCTGGTCGGATTCAACGTTCGGTCTAGAAGAATTTTATTCTCGTAACGAAATTTTAAGGCTACTGACCAAAACCTGAGTTCCGACTCGCTATTCGGATTCTGGTCAGTACCAGCTCGCTTAAATCTTAAAACAAACATAACTTGAATTCTAAACATCCGTTTGGGTTGATTCCAGCGGAAACGAGTTTGTTTTTACTTATATTATCATATCTCAAAGTTTCATATTCTGAATTATTTATATCGTTTGACGTGTAGTGGACGACTCGCTTATTCGTTAACTCGATTATTCGTATTTATATTCGCTTGTCATTAATCTATGGTGAGTTTATCATTCCCCTATATTACCAACTTTTCTAAAAATTTTGGGGACATATGCGTACATATTCATATTTCATACTATATATATATCAAACAAATGCATACGTGTATTTGTGGGTGATTTAATCAAATATACGTGTTACATGCTTACTTGTATTAATTATTCATTCATTCGTATATTCGGAGAGGTCCAACGTATTCCCATGTATTGGGTGCTCATGCTATTGACCAACGCCCAATTCTCTTGGCAACAGTCTACATACTTGTTTATGGTTTGATTACATTTACCGCACTTATTACGTTATGCTTATTTATATTAACATGCAAAACTGGTGATATTCTCACTCAACTTTATGTTGACAAACTCTTCCATTTTTTACGCATATGCAGGTTGCTTTGTATTGAAGATTGAAGTTTGGACACCTAGACAAGACCTTAGGAATTAACAAAGAAAATCATTGTTTAAGCTTGTTTGGATCATATTTATTTATTTGAAATATTTTTTTATATTTGGATATTGTGTGTATTCTTTGAATAAAATAATTAACTTATAGATATTGCCACATTTATATTATGATGGTATCTTTGAGTTGTGAGCAATTGGATCACGCCCCGATATTTCCGCATTAGGTTGGGTGTGACACTTCATCTCAGTGGTGTTAGTTGTTGTTAGAAGTGTACTTGGTTGAAACTATCAAAAAGGGATGGTCAAAATCGTACAAAACAAGTTCCAAGAAGATATGGTTTTCCTAGAAGGTTGAATCGCTTCCCATAAATTCAATCGCACCGCATAAGAAATCAATCGTATCGCATTTGATTTAAATCCCATCGCAATTGAATTTTTGAATCGCATCGCTCTTGGATTTCAAATCGCATAGCATTTGAATTCCAATTGCATCGTGTTGATACATGATTCGACATCTTGGTCTTTATAATGTATTATTATATTAGTTTAATGTATCAAGGTCATTTTTGTAATTAAAGTAAACTGCTCAATCGCCTAAATGTAAGGCACATTTGTTATCCCATAACGAATGTGTTCATTCGTATAATGTAAATCACATTCGTTAACCTGATTAACGAATGTGATAACAAATGAGAGGCTATTCGTGTAATGTAATAGGGACGAATGACTTAATGTCATTCGTATCATTTAATGTAACGGATGAGGAGTCATTCGTTAAGGTATGTTTAACGAAAGACTCATAATCTATATATAGCTCTGTACTTTATTCTAAATTAATGAGAATTCTTATTTTATAATTTTGCACTGTTACTCTGCCGAATTCTCTCCAGACACACACAACACACACTAATCGTATAACTTTCATCCTAATCGTATTAGTTTAATCGTATACATTCAAATCACATGTTGTAATCATACGAACAAGATCCGTAAGGCTCGATTGATTTCTCAATTGGTATCAGAGCCTGAGTTCAGATCTACGTGTGATTTTGAGTGTTAATCGTATCGATTTTGAGTGTAATTGATTGTTCTAGACATCAGTATATCGATTAACAAGTAAACGAATACTACAGTAACTGTAATTGACTAATTGGACCTTGAATCAAATCTAATTGAACGAATTAATGGATTTGGTTTGATATCGATAGTCTATTATTAAAGGATTTGAGGCTTAATTGTATTGGAATTGACGATTTAATTGTAATTGATTTTATGGCGGGAATGGGTTGTGTTTGAAAAGTGTGAATTGGTTTGAATTTGTGGTGAATTGAGTGTTTGGATTGGTTTGGATTTGTTCGGAATTGGATTTCAAGTGGATTAGGGTTAGGATTAACGTGTTTTGATAGGTTTGTGGACTGGTTTGGATTTCTGGACAAGTTTGAATATTCATTCGTGAGGATGAATGCTCATTCGCGTGGTTGAAGGTTTATTCGTTATAGCCTACTTGTTGAGCAGTTGTAACAAACATTTGCCAGTTGTCACACGGTTATAACTGACCATTCGTTAAAACTTGTCTTATTCGTTATCAAGAACCTATTCGTCTTTCACTCAGTCGTTAACAGAACACTTCGTTAAAACATTAGTTATTCATGAACTCATTCATTAAAACCAATTTCATTCATCATTCTCATTCGTCAAGCTCATTTGTCACACCCTAAACCAGGGCCTAGGAGTGTGACCATCAGTTGGTACCTGTTTTGTAAATATATCAGAGTAGCGGGTTTATTTTTAGCGGAAGTCTTTAAATATTAAAATATTAATTTACATTATCAAAACTACTCGGGATTTAAACACCCGAGTTTCAGTTTAAAAAAACCGCGATATTAATAATACAAGGATTTATAATATTCAAAACGAGCCATCTCGAGCGATCTTCTATGACTCCAATCCTTGTATACCATCTATTGTCATCTAATCACCTGCAAGGGTGGAAAAACACGTCAGCTATATGTTGGTGAAACGTTGACTCAATAAAACAGTTTATAAAAGTCGTTAAATACAAACATAGTTTTCTGATCACAATCTCAGCAGGAATGCCTGTCCATTCCCGGGATTTGTACCACTGCCCTACACACGCAATTCAAAGGTTCCCCGAGTACATAGCCCCTGTTTGGAGATAACCTTCCCCTAGGTTGTGTAACCCTGTTGGAGAACCGGTTATAACTGACTTGGTTTTTGTATGCCAATTATCAGTTATGTTTGGATCCAGACACATGTGTATTCGGTTTGAGTTTCTTTTTATTATCTATTTTGTATTATAACGATTTTAGAGATTATATCTCATGCAAACATTTATCAGACTCTTTGTAATAAACAACCAGTCTATTACAAGAGTAAAATCAGTTCAGACAGTAAAAGGTTAACGTGTTCACCTTATATTATCAGTAGGAAATGTCAACCTCCTTGGCTTCAGTATGCTATTAACCTATATTCATAATAGGTATGCATAAGTATCTAGTTGGTATTATTCAGCAGACTTTAAGTCTGTTTCAGTTTTAGCAAACTCGAGGTCTGATCAGCATACTTGAAGTCTGATTCAGTTCAGCAGACTCTTAGGTCTGACCTAACCTTAGTATAGTTATAGTCGTTTTGTGGATATACTTTGGATTTACATATGACGTTTGGAATAGCACGCTTTGGCCTAATAAAGGATATCACGTTGGCAAACTTCTCCAGGGAAGCAAACGGGTCCCGCGGTTGATTGGGATTTGTACGAATTGCTTTCCTTAGGCAAGAAGAGTCTACTAATAATACCCCCCTTCCAGTTACTACATGCTCGTCAAATAATAGTTTTGATAACATTACTTCACATGGAAGCAACGTCTTTACTTTATAAAACATTACTTGGAAAATATTAACAGTTTAACGACTATACTCTTAACTAAGTTGTAACTAGATATTTAAAGTAACTAGTAAAGTAACTTAACCTTATTCCTACCATAATCGGCTTGACGGAACTTAAGAACTTAAGAAATCAACAGCAATTCAGCTTGTACTTTGTTACAAGATCAGCAGCTCGTTAAACAGTGTAACGACACCTTGTTTCTTCACGAAAACATCTCTCGACGCCTTAGAACACCCTTGGCACGATTACCTAGGTTAAGTGTGTGAAATGAGTGTGAAATGGTGATGGAATGGGCTAAACCCGTAGCTGCCCCTTTTATACTTGAGTTTCCAGGCCGTCGCGTAGCGCGATGACCCTTTCCCAGGGACCGCCGCGTAGCGCGACGCCGCAATTTACTAGAGGCTGCCATGTGTTGACACGTGGTTGGCCACGTGTCTCGGGTTACTTAACCTGGTCATCGCGTAGCGCGATGGACCAGTTAGGTTTGGCCGTCGCGTAGCGCGGCGCCCCCCTTTTCTTGAATTGTGTGATGCTCTGCCGCGTAGCGCGACGAGGTTTAACAGGAGACCATCGCGTAGCGCGATGAGTCTAAAAACCCAAATTTTTCATTTTCAGTCCTTTAACTTTCAGAACTAGCATTTTTAGTCCTTTAACTTCTAATATTGACATTTTTGGCCCAAAACTAGATATGGTATTTTCACGGTGTTACATCCTCCCCACCTTTAGAAAAATCTCATCCTCGAGATTTATGTAAACAGATGTGGATATTTTCGTTTCATCTCGGACTCAAGTTCCCAAGTAAATTCCGGACCACGTTGGGAATTCCATCTTACTTTTACCAATTTCAACCTCTTGCGCTTTAAAAACTTGGTTTGCCTATCTTCAATCTGTATCGGTTCCTCTACAAACTTGAGTTTCTCATTCACTTGTACATCTTTTAGAGGCATAGCAAGTGTTTCATCAGCTAAACATTTTCATAGATTCGATACGTGAAATACGTCATGGATTCCTTGCATTTCTTCGGGTAACTCAAGTCGATAAGCTACAGGACCTATTCTTTCAACAATTTTGAATGGTCCAACAAAACGCGGATTTAACTTTCCTTTCTTTACAAAACGAACCACACCTATCCAATGTGATACTTTGAGCAACACTTTGTCTCCTTCTTTGAACTCTAATGATTTTCGTCTTACATCAGCATAACTTTTCTATCTGTCACGTGCTGCTTTCAATCTTTCTCGGATTTGTATTACTTGGTCAGTTGTTCTTTGAACAATCTTGGGACCTGATATCTGATTATCACCAATTTCAGACCAACATACAGGTGTTCTACATTTCCGTCTGTATAGTGCTTCATATGGAGCTATTTGTATGCTTGTGTGATAGCTATTGTTATACAAGAATTCCATCAATGCTAGGTGAGTATCCCATCTTCCACCTAGATCTATAATAAAAGCGCGAAGCATATCTTCCAATGTTTGAATTGTTCTCTCACTCTGTCCATCTGTCTGTGGGAGATAAGCAGTACTCAAATTTAAACGCGTACCCATTGCCTTTTGAAAACTTCTCCAGAAGTTAGAAGTGAAACGACTATCTCTATCGGATATGATTGACAACGGCACACCATACAATGATACAATGTTTTCCACATATAGTTGCGCCAATTTATCCATGCTATATGTTTCTTGAATTGGAATGAAATAAGCTGACTGATTCAATCGGTCAACGATAACCCAAATTGCATCGTTTTGGCAATTGGTTTTTGGTAGTTTCATAATAAAGTCCATGGTTATCATATCCCATTTCCAAATCGGAATCTCAGGTTGGGTTAACAATCCCATAGGCTTTTGATGCTCGGCTTTAACCTTTGAACATGTCAAACACTTAGCCACATACAAGGCAATATCTTTCTTCATTCCGATCCACCAATACTCACCCTTGAGATTACGATACATCTTATCGCTTCCCGGATGCATCATATACTTAGATTTGTGAGCTTCTTCCAATATCTTCTCCCGAAAGCTCCCTACCATTGGTACCCAGATTCTTTTCCTTAATCTGAGTATATCATCGTCACCCTTAACTAATTGATCTATTGTTCCATTTTCTTTTTCAGCCTTTATGTTATTTTCTTCTAGTGCCAACTTCTGAGCTTCCTTGATTTCAGTTAATAGATCAATTTTGAGTTCTAACCTCAAAGCTCATACTCTTTTTGGCTTTTCGTGCTCTTTTCTACTTAAAGCATCAGCTACCATATTAGCTTTACCTTCATGATAAACTATCTCACAATCATAATCGTTCAACGTCTCCATCCATCGCCTCTGTCTCATGTTCAATTCTTTCTGGTCAAATATGTGCTTCAGACTTTTGTGATCTGTATAAACGGTAAATTTTACACCATATAAATAATGTCGCCATAATTTCAACGCGAAAATTATAGCTCCAAGTTCAAGATCATGTGTAGTGTAATTCTTTTCATGAACTTTTAACTGTCGTGAAGCATAAGCAATTAGCTTCTTCCCTTGCATCAAAACACATCCCATTCCTATATGTGAAGCATCACAATATACAATGAAGTTATCTTGTCCTTCAGGCAAGGCTAAGACAGGTGCATTTGTTAGTTTCTGTTTAAGAGTTTCAAATGCCTCTTCTTGCTTCGGTCCCCATTCAAATTTCACAGACTTTTGAGTAAGTGAAGTTAATGGAACCGCTATCCTTGAAAAATTCTGGATAAACCTTCTATAATAACCTGCTAACCCCAGAAAACTTTTTACTTGAGTCGGAGTCTTGGGTTTCTCCCATTTGGTAATAGCTTCAATCTTTGCCGGATCTACTTGAATACCTTTCTCATTAACAATATGTCCAAGAAACTGTACTTCGGTTAACCAGAATTCACATTTCGAAATTTTGGCATAAAGCTTCTCTTTCCTTAATGTTTCGAGTATGGTTTTCAATTGAGCTTGGTGTTCTTCTTTCGTCTTGGAATAGATAAGAATGTCATCAATAAAAACAATAACAAACTTATCCAAGTAAGGTTTGTAGATTCGATTCATCATATCCATAAAAGCTGCCGGAGCATTAGTGAGTCCAAAAGGCATAACAGTGAACTCATAATGTCCGTATCGGGTCCTGAATGCTGTCTTGGATATGTCTTCTTCTTGAACTTTCAATTGATGATACCCGGATCTTAGATCAATCTTGGAAAAACAACTAGCCCCTTGTAGCTGGTCGAAGAGATCATCTATTCTTGGGAGTGGATATCGATTGTTGATTGTAACTTTATTCAACTCACGGTAATCGATACACATCCTCATTGATCCATCTTTCTTCTTAACAAACAATATTGGTGCTCCCCACAGTAAAGAACTTGGTCGTATAAACCCCTTCTCCAATAACTCATCTAATTGCTTCTTCAGCTCTTTCATTTCAGTTGGTGCTAATCGGTAAGGTGATTTAGCAATCGGAGCTGTTCCCGGAACTAAGTCAATTCTAAACTCAACTTCTCGATCGGGCGGAATTCCAGGCAACTCATCAAGAAATACATCCTTGAATTCAGCGACAATTGGGACCTCTTCTAGTTTCTTAGGCTCGGGTTCCTTGGTTACATAAGCCATGAATGCTAAGCAACCTTTTCCCAAACAAAGACTAACTTTTATTTTTGAAATGATTCCTATCTTACCAGAATCTTTATCGCCAGCTATTCTCATCATTTTCTTATTTGGAGTTAAAACTTCAATAGCCTTTTTGTTACATAGTATTCGGGCTTGGTTGGCGGCTAACCAGTCCATCCCTAAAATAACATCAAATCCAGCTAACTCCATTGGTAATAATTAATCGACCCATGTAACGCTATAATCATAGGAAAAAAAACCACTCTAAAAGTAAAAGGAATAAGAATAAATAAATAAATAAAAATAAAGGATAAAAATTTTGGTATTAATTAATTTCTGCTGTTGTTGTTTCTCTTTGCTTGGTCTCTTGGATCTTGGAATTGTGAACCGATGACGCTTGGCTCAGGTGGATCCACTGTTGTCGGTCAGTTTTCTTATTCCAAAACCCACGCTTATTCACGTCTTTTAGGGTTTCGATCCAATTCACGCTAATTCATTTGCTCCACAATTACACTATGTGTTTTTTATGGATTATATATATACATACATGTTTCTGTTTGCAGATTAACTTTAATTGTTTCATCACCTCTAGCTCTAGGGTTTAGTTTAATTCTCAGAATTAGGTTAATTGTTATGGAACCCTCAACTCAACAGACTGCCGGTGATAAGCGTCAAGTCATCATGCCCCTTATGCCCTAGCCGACACACGTGTTATTTTCCCATTGAGGCCGAACCTACAAGAAAATTGGGATCTGTGAGTTATGATTCGAACAAGGGCTAAGCTTGTATTGTGGGCCGACCACCCCTGTTTTTTCCTCAGTAGTGTATATTTATGCGTTTTCGTTCAAAAATTTTGAGCCCAGACACCCCGGTTTATGAATTTTTTATATGTATTCAGTCGGGGCGCCCCGGTGTTTTCGTCCAAGCTTTGCCACTGGATCCGAATCCTTTGTTGTTCAGTGTGATTTTTCTCATTGAACATTTACTATCAGTTAGCCATAGCTTCTGGTCTTAGTGTGAGATATTTTAGAAGTTGAAAAATGATACTTTGCTCTTACGCTCGTTAATTGTGGACTCAAGGTTTCATGCACGTGTATCATTTATCGCGCTGCGTATTTATAGAAAACTATTTTAAAGATTGTGTTCAATGCACGTCTTTCATTTATCATGCTGTAGGGCTGGCAATTCGTGTCTTAACAGGTTTAACAGGTATGAAGCGACGCGCAAAACAAAAGTATAAAACATGAATACGACTTGTTTAACTACTTTATATGTCATGACTATAAGACAGTTTTAAGTTTCATGTACCAATAAGGGAATATAATGGAGTCTAGCCTACTAATTTCAATTATTTAAGAAAATTAAAAAATCACATACCGCAACTTTTTTGCTTAACAGGTCTTATCGTGTATTTAACAGGTACCCAATTGCCATGCTGCATATGTTGACATGCTGCATATGTTAAGAACTTTAATGTCTAGGAATGTAAGCTTTTTATGCAAATGGATATTATTTCTTTTACATGTTATTTGGGTGTATAACACGTTTATTAGTAGATTTGGATAAGGTCCTATTATCAACTTCAAATCTTCAACAATGTTGATATTTCGGGGACTGTTTGGATACTTGTAATCTTGTATATTCTTTGTATTAGATTCTTGGGTTTTAATTGAGTCAAAAATTGGAGGGTACATATCAAGTTTGAAGGTCCATGGAGAAGGCTAGAATATCTGGAATTCTTTTTTAACATTGGTTTTAAAAAGCGAGAAACGCAGATAAGAGACATGGTCTAAAACGGAAGCCCAAAAGTGCACTGATTTTTATATGCGGGCAGCCAGGCACAACGTTTTATATAAGTTTTTTATGTATCTCATAGGTTTTTAGTATCTCCTACCCTAAATTTTAGCTATAATTAAGCCTTATATATGATTTGATATTTAAATAACATACATGTACAGCCTAGAAAGCCAGCTTTACAACATTCTGATCCATAAAAACACCCAGTGTACAAAAGGCGTGTCTCACCTGCGCCTCAGGCTGTATTCAGTGCACCTCGCACGCCTCAAGTTTGCTTTTTGGACTGTGTGCGCCTTAGGTGGTCAAAAGCGATGTGGCTTGTGCCTTAGGCGCAGTTTTGGTTGTACCTAGAGGCTATTTGTATTCATTTTAATATTTTATTTGTTTTTGCGTTTTAAAGTTAACAGGTTAAAATGTTATGTTCTAATAAGTTATTAGTAATATTTTTTACACCAAGCGCCTCTGCCTTTGGCTTTTGATACCAAAACTTCTCAGAGCGCCTTTTAATACTTAAGAGGCTATAGATATAAAGAAAGGTGAAAATATATCATATATGGTTATACATAGAGATGAAAGGTAGGCCATGCTTTTTATGTTTTTACATAAAGATAAGGAAGGCATGTTATACTTTTTATTATTGTATATAGAGATAAGAAAGGTTAGTCCAACTTTAAATTATCAATGTGTGTGCATTTGTTTTGCTATATTTTTCGTGTTAGTTCTGGTGTATATGTAGAAGTGGCAAGAATATACGTTGAATTATAAACATTCACGCTTTTTAAAACCTGCTTCAATGATAATACTCAAATTTATTTATTTGTTTATTTTTGTTTTGTTGTAGTGCCTAGAAATTTCAGATTGCTGGAGGAACTCGAGCGTGTAGAAAAGGGTATCGGAGATGGTACCGTGAGTTACGGGATTGACGATGGAGATGACATTTATATGCGTTCGTGGACCGGCACCATCATCGGTCCTCATAATGTAAACTCAATTATATATATATATATATATATATATATATATATATATTATAAACTGAGCTTTTACTTTTAATAAAATCGATCAAAACATAATCCTTTTGTTTCATAATAATAACCTGATTGCAGAATCAGGATATACGTGATTTTAGTTTTGGGCCTTGTGGCATATATTAGGACTGTAAACGGACCGAAGCTTGGTGAACCGTTTAGCGGGAAATTCGTTTATATTTGTTTATTTAATAAACGATCGAACATGAATAGAAACTTTTGCTCGTTTAGTAAAACAATGGACATGAGCACGTGTCTGGTTCGTTCGTTAGTTTATGTTTGTTTAAGCTCGTTCGCTTACATTTCTTAATATATTCATCTAACTTTTTTAGCTCGTTACAATGTAGTCTAGTTTGATAACTTTTAAGCACAACAGTTGTTGTCCACATCTATGTTTAGTAATGTTTGTGAACAGTTCGTCTGCACTGTTAACGAACGAGCATAAACGAAAACGAACTTGTTCATTTTCTTAATGAAAGAACAAGAAAACCTTGTTCACTTAACTGGTTGTGTTTGATCGTTTGCTCAACTAAAGTTAAACAACCAAACACAAACAAGCTCCATTCAAATATGTTTGGCTAATGATTGCATTATGTTTCTTAAAAACATTACAAACTCTTTGTCCCTAATAATGCCCTTAAGTATTGTTACACAAGTTACCATTTCTATTATTATAAATTATGGAAAAAGAAATTTAATTAATGTGAATTCAAGTTGTAATAATGAATTTTTGATATTTGGATAAACATATTAATAACCGATTCAGATAATCATTTGCCAAACAACCGAAACAGTAAAATCTATAGCTGCTTTAATTGCAGTTGATTTAAGTTATTCTGGTTATATATTACCAGTCACATTTAGAAGTTACATCCAAACACCCTCTAAATACATTTTGTTTATTGTGTGGTGTTTTCAGTCTGTACATGAAGGAAGGATTTACCAATTGAAGCTATTTTGTGACAAAGACTACCCTGAGAAGCCTCCTACTGTTTGGTTTCATTCCCGGGTCAACATGACTTGTGTCAACGATGAAACTGGAGAGGTATGCACTCTTTGACCTTGTTTATAAGTTAAAGTGTTGACTCTGTAACATTGGTATATGGGTGGCAATTTTCTAAACATGAACATAATCAAGTTTCGGGTTGTCATATTAAACTGTTTAATAAAAACAGGTCGTGTTTGTTTAGACTTGTTTAACCCTTTTTCTTAAACACGTTGACCTGTCAAGCCGTTTATGATCTGTTAAACTCATTTATTATAAGTTATTAAAAGCGGCCGCCTGGACCTGGTCGATTTTGGGCGATGCGCTACTTCACCGACTTTCCATGGTGAAGGTGTTTATTTAGGAACCAAATCTGGAATTTTGATTTTTTTTATTTTTCTTTTTGACTTATTTTGATTTTTTTGATTTATCACTTGACTAATTGATAAGAATTTTTTAAAAAATAATTGGATTTACTTGATTAACTCCTATCTTTCTGTATAGTCATCGATTTTTTGGTTTCTACAATTCACACAAGACTACAAGATTAGTGAAAGTATATTTTTTTAATCATCTTTCTTGTATTCCTTGATTAATCTGCATATGATTTCTGCTGCTCATGTTCCTTATAATTTAATTTGCTTTACAGTAACCCGTTTTATTATTTAAAATTTAAAAATAAATTTTAAAGGTGTAGTTTAAGAAAAATGATAAATTTCGGAAGGAATAACTATCTCAAAACTTTTGGTACTAATTAGATGATATTAATTGTTACATAATAGATTTTGTTTATTGTATTTGAAGAATAGTATTATTTTTCTTATACATAATATGAAATTTTTATTATTTTTTAAAGCGCTTTATTTTTCTCAATCCCTCGCTTTTTTTCCGCGCCTTGTGCGCCTAGCGCATTTGATAACTATGATTTTAACCTACTAACCCGATTAGAGTGTGCAACTTTATTGCTAGCAGCCAATCGGTCAACCCATTAGACTTGTTTAGATAAATGGGTTAAACGCTCGTGTTTATGTTAACACGATTATAAGTGTGTTTGGGTCAAGGTTGATATTATTAACATGAGTTGAGTTTGTGCATGGGTCGGTTTTGGGGAACTAAACCAAAAACCAAAAGTTCAGTTTTTGAACTTTTACAAACCGTTTGGTTTCAGTTTTTTCAGTTTTCGATTTTCCCGATGGGTTCCCGTTCGGTTTTTCCAATTTGCCATTTCAGCTTGAAATTTTACGCCAAAAAAAAACCCCCAAAAATAATGAATTCTGGTCTAAAAGTTTTTGTTAGTAGATGATTAATTAAATGTTTCATATCTATGTCTAAATATTTTGGGCTATACCATTTGTAAACTTATAATAAACTATTTAACATTCAAATATTAAATTATACATAAATTCAATGTTTTTTTTTGTTTATTTGGTTTCAGATAATACAAAACCAAAACCGAACAGGAAAATTCGTTTTTAGTAAATTCAGGACCGAACCATCGATTTTTTGTGTGGTTCGATTTTCTTTTTCAGTTTTCAGAAAATACAAAGCGTAACTGAACCGTGAAATTCGGTTTTCAGTAAATACAAAGCAAATCATACGTTTTTTTGTATGATTCAGTCGTTTGGGTTCGATTCTGTGGATTAATTGGTTTATGTTGTAGGTGGAAGCCAAGAAGTTTGGGATTTTGGCAAACTGGCAGAGGGAATACACAATGGAAGACATACTCATACAGTTGAAGAAAGAGATGGCGGCTCCTCATAACCGTAAGCTTGTTTAACCACCGGAAGGTACTTTCTTTTAGCGGTTGAAGGAATTATTGACTAAACAAAAACATTATGGTCATATGATATCTGGTGCACATTTTTCAAATGATTAATGGTCAATGGAAGTCAACAAAATGTAGTGGATGATGTTTCCTCAAAAAACAAAGAACCCTTGTCATGTTTTCTCATCTTAATGTTGTTTGATTAATGGGAATGATCTTTGTTTGTGTTGAGTGTTTGATATGTGTATCGTTTTGACATGTTAATTTGCTAGATTTGGCTCTAGGTGCATGTTTCATTGGCTTTACTAAAACCTTTTATTTGGTGTTTTTTTTTTATTAATTCCCCAATAAATCTATTTTTAGGTCAAGCGATAAGTCAATGTTTTGATAACCGCACCGGTTAAATTGGCAGACCAATGCCGTCTAAAACTGATCCTCCAACATATGATAGAGGTTAGCATTGAGGGTTTAAATGGTTTTCATTAGATCGTATCGTTAATTTGTTGTACTTGGTATATTAGTTTGTAGCTGAATTGGCCGAAACACCTGATTCCTATCTTATTGTTCAGCTTTTAAAACATTGTTGCAAGGCATATTAGATGGGTTTTTTTGCATGCTTTCGAAGAGCACCCACAATGATAGGTCTAAAAAATGTGGCCACCTAAGCACCTGCCCAAGACGCCTTAAAAGCATGCATCCTGTATCTTCTCCTCACACAACCTGTTTTCTGGGGTTCATATGCAAGAACATTCATCATACATCTCTCTTCACATCATCCCTCTCTTCTAAAAAGTTCAAAACAGGTCTTTTAGATATGATTTTACAACACGTCGTTTAGAGATGCTTTGACTAATGTAGCAACTTTGGTCACCCCTTATAATTCTCAAATATTATGTGTTATACTTGCTCATTTTTCAATTAAAAATATTGAGTCGAGTGTCATTTTTATACATGTGATTTGCTTAAATACGCAACTTTAGTACCGTTTTTGAATTTATTGCAGTTGGATACCTCATGTTTCATAAACATGCAATTTTAGTATTTTTTTTTCTTAACCCTATCTATTTTATCCATTAAGTCAGGGGTAAATTGGTAATTTTCTTTATTTATATTCTATTTTCCTGTAATCAAATTCCCCCTTTATATCTTCATCTCTAACCCTCCCACACACATCGATCCTTCAAACCCAAATGTTAATGCACATGATACTATAACATAACCATGGCAATGCATCTACATCAATTTAAGCACATTATCACAATACAACACACAGAATGAATTTATGTATCCCATGCTGCATACACTGAAGCACTATTGGGTCAAAACAACTACTTTTGATACAAAAGGATGTGTACAGAACAGAAAAGTTTAAACACCAAATTAATCAATTTACACATCAAATACGGAACTGCAAGTGCACCACCGGCATTGCGAGACGGTTTCTGCATATTTTCTTACTCTCTGGCAATTAGCATCTTCAATCGTCGTCGAATTAGCAGCTGAATCGGTAACCGGTACGGATTTGTCTGTTTGTATAATTTGGGGGAGAAGTTGTATGGGAGGTGGAACCGTGGAGGGTGCATAAGAGTCTTCTTTGTGTCATCTAGCATAGCGTGGTGGTGACAGTTTCTGCCGGTGAGGATTAATCGCACGTGGAGGTGACGATGGGGGTAGGGTTACGACGAGGTGGAGCCGTGGAGGGGGCATATCGGTGGTCATATTTGAGGATTCACGCAACCGGAGACGGTGGAGATATTTGATATAAAGGAATAAAGAAAATTACCAATTTACCCCGACTTAACGAATAAAATAGACGGGGTTAAAAAAAAATACTAAAACTGCATGTTTTTAAAACATGAGGTATCCAACTGCAGTAAATTCAAAAACGATACTAAAGTTGCGTATTTGAGCAAACCACAGGTATGAAAATAACACTTAACTCAAAAATATTTAATAATCTAGTTTGGGTATATGAAACATTATGAACTTGTTTAAAAAGGGGCATTTACATATTTCTTCTTCCTAAACTTTGAAATTACATATTTCCTAAAACCATGCTTAAAAAACATTGTACATTGTGCATTAAAAACTTGTATTTTAGGGAAATATGTAATTTCAAAGGTTTAGGAAGGAGAAATATGTAAAAATCCCTTTAAAAACAAATACATGCTTGCTAAATTAAATAGAAGTGTAGGTTATTATCAGAATCATTAGTCATACGCAAATTGGAAATAAATAATCTTGTCTTTTGTGTATTGGTTGATAATAATCTCACATTTAAAAATCACTATCAACAGTTCGATCTTTCAACTATTTTTGTCTTAATGGATACCCGTTAAAAAACACTTAGGTAGTGTTTAGTATGAAGGAATTGGAGGTTGGGATGAAATAGATCATTCCAAAGTAATGGAATTAAACCTGTTTGGTTGTCATGCATCAATGAAATGGATTATTTCAAAGGAATACAATCCCTTCCATTTATAGTTTTTTTCATTCCTTAAGAGAATGTGCTATTTTTTCATTCCTTCAATGAATATAATGAAAAAAAGTCATCAATAATAATAATAATTAATATTATAATTATTATTTATTATCAATATTATATTTTCTATTACAATATAACTATTATCATTATTATAAGTATTATTTTGTTATCGATGTTACTTTTCTATTATAATATATGTATACAACAATTATTATTATTATTATTATTATTATTATTATTATTATTATTATATTGAATCACCGTTTCGAGATAAGTTTTACATCAGTCGACTCATATCGTTCTTCCGATCAAAAGCCCTAAAACATCGGTTTGAAACTAGGGAAAAAAACATAACGACGTTAAGCATTTTTTAACGGAGGACCAGTGAGACAAAAATAGTTAAAAGGTGGAACCGTTGCTAGTGATTTTTAAAGGTGAGATTATTATCAGCCAATATACAAAATGTGTGATTATTTATTTCTAATTTTATAATTATAATTTTATTTATATTATTATATCATTGTTATGCTATTTCTCATCTATTAATTGATGAAAAATAGTATGTGTGTATAGTTTCCTATTTAAACAAAATAATATAAATTGATGATTAATTTCATTACTATGTGTTCATCAAACAAGACAATGGAATGGTAATAATCCATTTTATTCCTTTGTCCATTCCATTACACTTTCATTTCATTCATTTATTCATTCCATTACCTCATACCAAACAGACCCTTAGTGTTGTTAAGTTTTTTTCTGAGTTTCAAACCCATGTTTTTATGGATTTTGATAAGAAGAAAGACCTTATTTATAGTGTGGGGTTTATATAGAAAGTTTTGGAGAATAAACATTCTACAAATACAAAATATTTAGTTAATAAAAAGATGTCATTTAATTACTTGTAATAAAATAATTAGTGTGACATATTTAAATTAGTTATGTTACATAATAAAAAATAACTATCTAAACATTCCCGATTTAACATGTTATACTTACGATTACACATCAAATGACAAAATTACATTAGAATCACGTATCACACATAAAAATTGATCAATTCTCATTGGAAATAATTGTGGATTTCATAATATACGATGTGTTTCACATAAGAAAACATTAACGCGTTGATAAATAAATGCATATATTATTAAATTTGATTAGAAGTTTACAAAACAACTAACCAATTAAAATATATTCAAGAATTGGTTAGTTCTAAAATATATTTGTAGAAAGTATATTTATAACGAACTAAGATTAATTTCAATCTAAATTTGTTAAATTCAAATTTTATGTTTCTAAATACAAATTATTCGAGAATTTATTCGTTCTAAAATGTTTTTAAACAAAACTGTGTAACCAAACTGTTGCTATTAATTTTCAGCGATTCTGTTTCACTTCTTAGTAATAAAAAACCATTACTAACAATTTCGTTCACCATGTTACCTTAAAACCGAATCATACTTTTAAAAAAGGAAAGAGAATGTTTTCTTATTTTATAAAACGTAACATATCAGATAATTATTTATGTCAAATTCTCCACCATGAACCGATCATTAGACCTCAAATCATCAATCTATTTATCAAAACAGCAAAGTAAAATAATAATAATATTATGTGTTTACAATGTCTTGGACCTTTGGTTACCCAATGTTATAAAATTGATCATCGACTCGTCCTTCAACGTATTGTTTCCTTCAATAATAATAATAATAATAATAATAATTTAACAGTTATAATAAAAAATTTTCAAAACTTGTCATCTTATTATTACCGTTAAGGAAACACAATATTCACAATAACCACTTTCATATTTATAAACTTCAACCCATCTCTATATAACCCTAACCCTCACTCATCCCCATTACCAGTACCAATCAAGCCAAAACCACCACCGCCATCAACATGTCAAAACCTAAATCGAAACAAAAACCTAACATCATCGTCCGATCAGTCTTCGCGTACAACGCAGACTCAGAGTTCCAATTGATTTCAACCCTCATTGACGATTACCCTTTCGTCTCCATGGACACCGAGTTCCCTGGCGTCGTCGTCCGCCCAAACTCCGGACACCATCACTTCCTTAACCAAAACCCTAACGACCACTACAACCTCCTCAAATCCAACGTTAATGTTCTCAATCTCATCCAGGTCGGCCTCACACTCACCGACGTCAACGGCAACCTCCCGGATCTTGGATCTGGATCTGGATCTGGGTTTATCTGGGAATTCAATTTCAAGGACTTTGACCCGGCGCGTGACCTCCACGCGCTGGATTCGATCGAGCTTTTGAGGCGGCAAGGTATCAATTTCGATCGGAACAAAGAACTCGGGATCAGTTCGGTTAGGTTTTCTCAGTTGATGATGACGTCAGGGTTGGTGTGTAATGATCGAGTGAGCTGGGTGACGTTTCACAGCGCGTATGATTTCGGGTACTTGGTTAAGGTTTTGACGGGTCGGGCGTTGCCGGATGAGTTGAGTCGGTTTCTGGAGGTTTTGAGGACGTTTTTTGGGGATAGGGTTTATGATGTGAAGCATTTGATGAGGTACTGTGAGAGTTTGTATGGCGGGTTGGACCGTGTGGCCAAGACTTTGGACGTGGACAGGGCGGTTGGGAAGTGTCATCAGGCCGGGTCGGATAGTTTGTTGACGTGGCACGCGTTCGAGAGGATTAGGGGGCTTTGCCGTGGTGGACCGGAGAAGTATGCGGGCGTGCTTTATGGGTTAGAGGCGTTCTGAACTAGTTTTAATGTTATGATAGTGAATTAGTAGCGGATTATTAGGTGTAAAGTTTTAGTCTTTCTTATATGAATTTAGCTTTGCGGTTAATCAATTATTTGGTTTCGTTTCGTACTTATGCCTGTTTGATATCAAGTTTTACTAGTTGTTCTTTGGGAGCTGTTGCTTTTAGGCACGTGAACGAACCAAACAAACATGAATGGGTCATGTTCGTGATTGTTTGTTTATTTAACTGAACAGGAGCACGTAATAGAACAAACTTTTTTGTTCATGTTTGTTCATTAAGAAAATGTGCATTATTGTGTTTACTCATGTTAGTTCTTTTAAAACTAAATGATCAGTTTGTGAATGCAAAGTAAACTAAACAAACAAAAGTAAACGAACATGATTGAGCAAACGAACAATTCATCCAAACATATGCATTTATCAGCAGACAAAAAACTAGCGTATAAACAAACATACGTGAACTAGCGTATTAACAAACATAAATGAACAAACAAAACATCTGTTCATGTTCGTTCATTTAATTAAACGAACAAAAAAAGATGAACTTTCCCGCCAAACGTTTGGTTTGTTTACAGGCCTAGTTGCTTTTATTGAAGTCCTGTGTTGATGTGGTTTAGGCATTTTGTTTCTCATAATTATCTTCATAGCATACTCATGTACTTGAAATTTAAATAATATAGTGGACATGGAGGCAATTTCGATAGAACGGAAAAACATACCATATTTTTAAACATGAGTGTAATGGATCATATTTGTTTTGTTCTTTATCAAAGTTTCTGTATTTTGGAGATATTTCATATTGCTGCTTTAATGTTGCAGAGTTAAAAATAGTATCTTTTTCATATATGAGTGTAGGGGATGTCATGTAAGCAAATTCTTCATGGTTTTGAAATCAACTCTTCAAAGCATAGTTGTCAATAGCTAATAACGGTCATTAGTTACAAGCTACCTATATGCTATGTAGCGATAGCAGTGAAATAGCGCCCGCCTTTTCATGTTTAGTGATAATGAGTAGAAATTTTTTTTAAAAATAATTAGGGATTTCGTTGATGAAACTTTTTTTTACAGTGGAATTCGTGGAGTTTGGTCAAAAGAGATGCCTAAAAACACTTTTGATGTTTATTTTTTATTAAAAAAAAAACCATAGCTATCGCTATTTTCGCTCTATTCAATCACTATGCATTAGATTGCAGGGAACTCCTGCTTCGCTATGTTTTGCGCTTTACCGCTCGCTATCTTCGCTATTGACAGCAGGGCTTCAAAGTATGTTAAGAGTGTTGACCATCTGTAAGTGATAGTGAATCAATGTTCTAATTTCTATAATGTTTAATTTATGAAGTTCTTGTGGTGTTTGAGAATGTGCTCACTTGATTTAGCCCTCACGTTGTGTATGTTTGGCGCTTAGCTTTTAGGAGGTTAGCTTTTGATCTTTGAAAATAAGTAGTTTTTAGCAGCATTTAAAACAAGCTGCAGCTTGTAATAATGCAAAGATGCTATTTTATCCTTAATTAATCATGTTTGTCATATGAGCTTTTTATGCGTGTTTTCTTTTATATTATTCTACAACAGCTCACAGCTAAAGCCACAGCTTGTAATAATGCAAAGTGATCATTTTGTTTATCTTCCTAAGTTCCTGTTTTCACTTGTTATCAGTTTACTGTAGTTCTTCAATATGCAGTGATCTCTTTGTTTTTCCAATTTTGCATGCAAAAGTCTTCTATATATGCTAATATTATACAGTTTTAATCACTTATTATAAGACCCATTATTATTATTTTTTTCTGTTTGTGATTCTCTAGTTTTTGTGATTTATTTTGTCGACCATATAGTTGTTGTGAAGTATGCCTTTTAAGTGGCTAAGAATTGAAAGTTTGCAGAATATATGTTTACATCTATCTGCAGAATACATGTTCATAATAATGGAAGTGCTGGTTTATTTTTATAAGAAGTGGCTACTGTAGTTTTCTGACAGTTGGGTTAAGCAACCCAAAAAAACCCAACCGATTTATGCGTAAAACTCAGTCACGACTCTTTGATTATTATCAATCGAACCATATAAACTTAATACGATAACCCTGGCCCTATTGATACTAACACATGACCCAAACGTGCCGTAGTAAAAAGAATTTGGTGTTTCAAACTACAGCATCAGAGCTTGAGTATCTATTTTCGTTTTAATCTTCATAATCCTATTAACTGTTATTTTGCGTTGGTATTAGTTAAATTACAGTACAGGCTTTATTTTAAAAAAAACTAAGAAACAAGTGCTTGTTTCATATAATCCACAAAATACTGAGGGTAAGCGAGCACAATTGAAAGGTCATGTGGCGTACTTCATTCGATTGCAGGCAAGCTCATGACAGAAGACTTACGCCTTGGAGTGCTTTGTTTTGAGGTACGCTTGCGCGCTTCTTACTTTTATGGGCCTAATAATTATTGTGTTCAATTTAATGTTAAATGCACTAACCTTTTATGTCGGTTTTTTCTATTTGTTTGGAGCCATGTTTACAAGAAAGCCTTAAGCTACTGCTCAAGATAGCCTGCTTGCTCTTCAGATTATTGCAAGCTCTCTTTTTTCTTTTTATTATGTTCAGCACTTTTGCTGTTCTTTCCACACATTCTTTTTGGTAAGATGTAATGTTCTTTTCCCATGCTATAGTTTGTGTAGGATTATTGTGTTAACATGGTTAATTGGTTATACATATAACCTGAGTGGCTTCATACATATAATATGTATTATACAGGTGCCCGCGCGCTGCAGCAGGAACACAGGTTCGGTTTCAATTTTTAACGGTTTTGTTTCGGTTTTCGATGACAAAAAACCGCTACTGATGGTTTAATTTAAAAACCATCGAAACCGGATCGCAAACACCGCTACGTAAATGTTAATTTTTTTAAGTAAAAAAAACTAAAGCAATATCATACTCAAATTAAAGAGAATAAAATTCTCGTTTTTATGGTGCCCTTTTTTTAAAAAAAAATATTAGCGTTTGAAAAAATTATAACCGTATAAAGTCATGGATGGAAGTTGAGTTAAATGTGAAATTAAAAAAAAACATATGATTAAAAGTTAAAAGGCCATTGCTGTAAATTATTTAAATTTACAAAAGTTAATTAAAGTTGAGGGAAAATATGATGACTATGTTTAAAGAATTCGTTGAATATTTTCAATGGACTATTTTGTATGTTGTACAGTATGTTTGTTAATTTGTAAATTACTTAATCTTAAAGTGTCTTAACCGGTTAATCTATAAACGAACACCTTAACCGGTTATTGAGAAATCGGTTTCAAACCGATACAACCCTCAGTGGCGGGTATAGACTATAATTTCAGGGGTAACGTTCAAAAATAAATTTTTTACGAATTTTTTTACGATATTTCGTACAATAGTTTTTTATTTAACTTGCCTTTGGACCGATATCATCATTTTCTTTTTATTTTATTTAAAATGATTGCTAATAAGACTTTGTTGTTTCATCTTCCAAGTTCCCTAATTTTAGAAGGGATAAAATTTAAACCATAAATCTATAATCAATTTCAATTTACACATAAGCCCTAAATCCCTAATCAATTACAATTATCAAATATTATCCGAATATTCAACAAACCATAATCAATCTTTCAATTGCTATCAATGGGGTGGTGCTCTATTGCCAAAGGCAAAGCCTTTAAAACACATGGGTTTGAAAGGGAGGTCTTGGGTTCAAATCCTAAAGACAACAAAAATTAAAAGAAGTTCACAGTTAAAAAAATCATTTAATTGTCCATAAACAATTCCAAATTAACAATTTATATAAACAAATAAACAATTACAATTTTAAGTGGAAGAATACCTAAATTAAACAAGTAGAATTCAAATCGTTGACGAGTGAGTGATGGACTGAACGAGCACCGAGCGTTGGCTACTCGGCTACAGCATGCAGGGGGGTTGGGGCAGTGAGGGGCGTAAGCCACGACTGAATGAAACTTTACTTATTGAATGTTGATGTCTGACCTAAAACAAGCGTTTTAGCATAAAGGAAAAACAAACAAATGGTTTTAATTAGTTGGTGCTTAAATTTGGTTGGGCTTTAATTAGTTTCGACTTTTAATTTGGTTGGGCTTTAAACAAACAAGGGTAACGTTATATTTTTTCAAGGGTAGTGAAATACGAAAACCGACCAAAACATATCAAATTTGTATTACTGACGAAAAGTTGAGGGGTAGCTTCCGCTACCCCTGGCTAAATGCTAGGTCTGCCTCTGACGACCCTTATTGATTTTCATGTGGGAACCGGTTAATAACCAGTTAATTGAAACCGGTTATTTATATTAGGTTGATGACCGTATATGCGTTTGAACTTTGAACAAAATACATAGCCATTTGGACGAGAATTGAAGTATATTTCCTTCGGTAACTCTATGCAACTTTAGAAGTCTAATACTACTTACGTTGTAGATCTAGCATGTGCTCGTATTACTTAAACTTCTAAAGCTACATGCATTCAAATGGTCTTTGAGTTTCCAAAGGTAATATACTTTTATTCATGTCCAAACCGCTAGAAAGCCATTAAAAACAACTATTTTTGTTGAAATGCCATAACCGGTTATTAACCTGCTATGTGTGTGGGTGGGTGCGTGTGTGTTGATCTTAACAAACAGGTATGAGTAGCTAATGAGTGACTAAGTGTGTGTTGATCTTTTAACAAACAGTTATGTAGCTAATGAGTGACTAAGCTCGTTTACACCATCCTTGTCTACGGTCTACCTAATAATAACTTGCTAATCTTACGCGTTTGACACTTTGGTCATATGCTCAACTTTGTGTGCACACTCTTTTAGGTGATCTTTTGGGATGGTCATCTTCTTAATTCCTATTACATCTGCACATATTATTATCATAGTTGTGAATAGCGAATAGCGGTCAATAGTGACAACCTACCTACACGCTACGTAGCAATAGCGATGAAATAGCATGCTATTTGATGTTTAACGATGATGTATTAGATTTTTTTTCTTTATTTTAAACATGGGGGTTTCATTCGCAATATGAGTTTTTACGGTGGAATTGGTTTGAGTTTGGTGATGTTTAATCAATTTTAATGTTTAAAAATCGGTTTTTAATATTAAAAAAAAAAAAAAAAAAAAAAACCCTATCGCTATATCACACTATTAAGGTGCTATACATCAATTATAGCACAAAAGTATCGTTTCGCTATGAAACACGCTATGACGAACGCTATTCTTGTTATTGACAAGTACAATTATTATAGATTAATATTAACATATTAAAAATATTATATGTGCGATCCCTTATTACGAAGTTGAAGCAACAAAATCTAGACTGAAGGGTCCTCATAAGTACAGAATAGCCCATGATGTTGTAAAGTATATTGTTTCTTACAAGTTTTACAGTCCTTCGTAATGAGTAATGCATTACAAGTTGTACATATAACTATGTTTACAGAGACGCTTTTAGACATATGAAGGACGTGGCCGTAGGTATGGACGTTTTAGATCATATGTTGTACAGTATAGTGCGCGTTATTGGGGTGTACACTTGTACCATACAACTCTTTATTGCTTGAGGGTCATCACATTTTTGTTTTTAAGTACTTCTATAACTATAAATTACCGTGACATATCATTCATGATGTATCAATGAGTTCTGCATTCCACATCAGTAATGAGTACGCAATAGAAGTTGTACCTTGTGCATTGTAAGGTGCACATATAGCTAATTTAGAGAGAACTAGTTATTTACCCACGCCTTGCGCGGTTAATTCAGTCGATAAAACTCGGACATTGCGGTGGCGAGTTATCGCAAATTCGGTCAGTATTCATTATGTTCGTTACGGCACCGACCATAAACCTGAAAATAAACATACTAAGAATAAGAAAATAGAAAACAAAGTATACGTCACGATGTTTATTCGGTCGGTAAAGCATGCACATTGACAAAACCCGCGCGTCGAAAGTTAGGTGTTGGAAAAACCCTTGCATTGGTAAACCTAAGCGCTACGGCGACGAGTCGACACAAATTCGGTCAGTGTCAGTAATGTTTGTTACGGTATCGGAACTAAAAAAAAATATAGAAAAATTGAGATAGGCCAGCGGAGTGGTATCTGCCAGTAAAAGCCGGGTATTGGTAAAACCCGACTATTGAGGCAGTGACCTCACGCAAAATCGGTCGGTGTCCGGTACATTTGATTTTTTAAAAACCATATCGTAAAAAAACAAATTAAAAGAACATAAAACAACAAAAAAGCATCGTATTCATTTCTTTGGTAGGCTCAGTAATTGTGAATTTGGTTAGTTTTCATAATTACTGAGCCTACCAAAGAAATGAATACAGGTTTAAAAACCAATATATATATATATAAAAAAGAAGATGAAGAAAAAGAAAAAAAAAGGAAAAGAAAAGCTGGTGGACTAAAAAGGCAAATAGCTTTTAAGACCAATAAAAACTTCAAGGGAAGCAGTGGATTCAAACTTGCGTTGCAGAACCTGCTAACTTAGCACAAACAAACCAACTCACCACAATGCACTCATGTATATTTTCACCAAAAACAAATCCTAAATAAAATCTATGAAATCAGAAAGCCAAGTTGTGGCAACAAACTTTACTTCTACTATATATATAGATAATTTTTTAGGTTCATTTTTTTTTCTTTTACTTGGGGTTTCTAAAGGCAAGTATCAGTAGTTTTTCTCCCTTGTTTTAATATCCCATGATCACTTTTAGGGTATGTGTGTTCTTAAGGTTATGTGTAGTGGATGTCTATAAAATGGGGGAGACTTTTGACACGTGGTCAAAAGGGGCGATATGTAGCTCAGGGAGACGGTGTTGTAGCTCAAAAATCGTCCCTCCCACCTTTAGTTGCTCAATAGCTTCATCATACACACCGGCGACAAATGTACTAGAAATTGGTATTTTTGTACAAACTAATGGGCATATACATGAAACCAACTCTGATACTCGACGGGCATAATTAGGTCGTGTATAGAACATGATTTTACAATTAGACACAAGATTGAGATTATCAATACATGTCTATTATCATTGCTAGTCATTGTTGGTTTTGTGTGTGTGTGTGTGTGTTTGGGGGAGGGGGGGTTGCTTCCTGCCTGATTACCCTAGTAGCCCTTAATTTTGGATGGTTCAGGAGAGAAATGTGATTACTGTGAGAAATATGAGAAATGAATATGGCCACTAGTTTTATTTTATGTTTTAAATGCTTAAAGTTAAATAAAGAAAGTATTAATGCATGCTTTCTCTTCAATTAATATAACTAATAAATTTAATAGTTATCTATTCAATTAATATAACTTATCAAATTATTATAATTGGAAAATAATAAGAATTCATTTATTTTTATAATTTATTTTTTCTCTCTTGAATTTTTATCCTACACAAGTACAATTTATTCATACATTAAAATTTCTTTCTATTCAAAACCAATTTCTTACAACTCAATATGTTAATATCCATCAACATGTAGTTATTGTGATAAATAGTACAAAAAACTATCTTACACGTGTTTGCATTAAATATCAACAAAAAAGTACACAACCTACACAAAAACATATAACCTACACTTGTTCTAATAATAAGAAAACATATAACCTACACACGAAAAACATATAACCGACACACAAAATTCAGTATCAATAAACTACACACGCACACGAAGACGTATAACCTACACACGAAAAGCATATAACCTACACTCGAAAATTTTATCCTACACAAATACAATTTATTCATATATTATATATCAATATCAATCGACACGTAGGTACATTGTGATGAATAATACAAAAAACTATCTTACATATGTTAGCATTAAATGTCAATAAAAATATACAACCTAAACAAAAACATATAACACACACTTGTTCTAAGAATAAGAAAATATATTACCTACATACAAAAAACATATAACCTACACACGTATAGGATATGTGTATCCATAATTAGAAAGCGATTTATTATGGTTATATTAGTTGTATTAATTGAAGAGAGAGAATGCATTTATTATTGCATTTATATTTTTTTCATTTATTTTTAAACATTTAAAACCTAAAATAAAACTAGTGGTCCATATTCATTTATCACATTTCTCACAGTAATTCCATTTCTTTCCTGAACTTAAACCTATATATATATATATATATAGGATTTGGTTCATTTCATAAGTGTTTTTAGTGCGAGAAGAGATTATAACCAATCACATGATTTTTTTTAATTTCTTATTATTTAAATAAAAAGGTATGTTAGTAAAATATAAAATGTTTTGTTTTGTAACTCATACTCATTAATGGTTTAATTAATGTTAAGTTAGTACCAAATGATAAGTTATTATTATTATTATTATTATTATTATCTATTTCATCTAAAATTTGAACAATTAAATTCCATTTGATCTAAAATCATTTTATTCTAACACATGGCTAATTAATTTTTTTATTTGATCTCTAATGTGAAGTGTTTTTTTTTATTTGATTTTAATCAACTAAGTGTAGGCTTATCTTATGTAATGTAGATAAAGATACGTAATCTAGTGTATACATACTTTTCACTTTTGTATAGTCATAACTAATATAGCGTAGACATGTCATATGTAGTCTTGTAAAAACTAATGTAATGTAGGCTTACTTTCAAATGTTGTGTAGTCATAACTAATGTTGTGTAGATATATCAAATGTACTGTAGGCAAAACTAATATAGGGCAGACACATTTTCAAGTGTGATATAATCATAACTAATGTGGTGTAGTCTTGTAGACATATCATATGCAGTGTAGGCAAAACTGATGTAACGTAGGCTCACTTTCAAATGTAGTGTAGGCAAAATTAATGTAGTGTAAGCACACTTTCAAGTGTTGTATAGTCATAAATAATGTAGTGTAGATATATCTAGTGTTGTGTAGGCAAAACTAATGTAGTGTAGTGTAGGCACACTTTCAAATGTTATGTAGTCATAACTAATGTATTTTTGGACATATTTAATGTAGTGTAGGGACACTTTCAAATGATGTATTGTCATAACTAATGTAGTGTAGAAATATCTAATGTAGTGTAGGTAAAACTAATGTCGTGTAGTCACTTGAGACAAGTTGGTGTATGTTTTTATATATCATGTATATGTATTAAACTAGTATTAATCATCTTATGAGCATTGATTATTCTAGAAAAAATAACCGCCGGATAAATTAATGTCTGTTTTAATTAGGCCAACACCACAAAAGACATGTATGCGCTTTTTAATTAAAAATATGCCATAAATATGTGTTTTTATTTACGATAATGCCATTTCTACTGTTGACCATTGATTAAACACAATATATATATATATATATATATATATAGGGTTAGGTTAAAATAAAAACCCACTTGAGTTGTGAAAACTCTAAAACCCATTCCCAAACACATGTTTTTAATTAAAGATTAAATCTTGTGGTCCACAATTAAAATTAATAAAAAATGTAAAAGCTAATTTACACTTTCTCTCTCCTGAAAATATATATAACAATTAGTAAAAAAATGTAAAAAAAAATAGCAAAACATTTTTTTTAAGTTTTCGATGTTTTGTATTAAATGTTATAACATATATTACATGTGTAAAAAAAACGATGTTACATAGGGTTTTCACGGGTTTTCACTCAAATGGGTTTTCATTCTATACTTTGCCTATACACACACACACACACACACTAGTTTGAGACCCATGTATTACACGGGGAATTAATGAAAATTACAATATTTAAACGTTAAACAAAATACAATCAATAACACAATTATCATATATTGTTAATACAATTACAACTTTCATTAAAATTACAGGAATTACAAAGCAAAACATTACGCAATGAGTCTACAAATAAGAAAAAATTTCCCTGTACACTACATTTGTGGTTGCATTGTCAGATTACCTTTTTTTTATCAAGAATCAGAATCTTGAGCCCAATCCAAACCTGCTTGTAACTCTTGACAAGGCGACATATAGCTGTCCATGTGAGAACACGGGTTCTTTCAAGTACAAATCAACCCTAGATAATGATTGAAATTTAGACGGCTATAATTCTGTAAATCTTTTGAAATTTCAATATATATGTTACTATAATTATTTAAATTTAAAATAATGAATAAATTATCATGATCTTTTCCATAACAAAGTATTCCTAAAATAATTTAGTGTGGAAAAGATATTTACAAAAATGGAGGAATTCAACAGTATTTATCAAATTAGATGATTTTTCAAAATTTTCATCTTCTCCACTTTTATTTTATTATATAAGAATATTTTCTCTTATAAAAAAATTCTATCTAAAATAAGATGAATCAAAAAAACTAAAATACAAAATAAAAAAAAATAGTTTTCATCTCGTTTTTCTTCATATTAAAAAAAAGTTTTGAAAATTCTTTAAGATAATAGTTATATAATAAATAACCGTGAATTGTTTCATTGCGATCAAATTTTATTTACTTTATTTCGACTGTTAAATTCATGTATACAAGAAAATTAAATAAAAATTTAACCACAAAATAAAAAGTTTAGTGAAAGAAAATACAGTAATAAAATTTGAATAGTAATACCGTATATTTAGTCGATATTTTAGAAAATTATTGCAGTTTTAAATTAAATTGATTTACCGTATAACTATTTAACCAACTAATAATCTTTGATTAAAGTTTTCCATATTTATCTTGAATAATTTAGTAAAGTAATATTTTATTAAATATGTTAATTTTAAATAGTTGACTTGAAAGTTAAAGCGACTTATAACTTTTTATACTAATAGATTCGTTTAAATATTACATATTTAGAAAAGATTGAAATAGTATGTTAAGTTTGATTTTTAATTAATATTTATCCTAATTACTAAAATTTTTTCATTATTTTGGTTTTCAGATCCATCTTATTTTAAATATTTTTTTAATAGAAAAAAACAAATAAAATAAAACAGAGTTATTAAACAGAATTATAAATTAATATAAACAAAATAAAATACTTAAAGTGTAAAGTTCAACAAGTATGCAACCAACACTCCACAAATCACATGGATAGTTCCATCCAAGGCCTGTTTGTACAAAACACGAAACTCAAATAACAAAAATGTAATTACTTGCTGACGCTGCTGGATAATACGGTAGATGGCACTTACCCATAATAACTTCTGGGCCCAGTGGCATTCTTTCGAGATCTCGATTAAAGATTCATCTCCGATTGAAGGAACGATCCATAAAGATAGAACCCTTAGTGAAGGGCAGCCATGTGCAATCTCTGTGAACCATATCTTGGTAACCTTGTTACTTCCCCTAACCGAAAGCTTGTCCAAACCACCACGAGCAGAAGTACCAACAGCAACCGATTGAAGTCCGCGATCAGTTGCTTTATTTCCTTCCAAACATCTAGTAAGGAACCCATCGTTTTCTTGAACCATCTCAACATCATTTGTAAGGCCCCAATCCCGGAAACCCTACCTTGGCTTTGGATTTACTCATAAACACAGTTCTAAAATCAGAGTTAATTAAAACTTTCGCGGAATAATTAAAAACTTCATGCATTACATTACAAAACATCGAATCTTGTCTTTACATACAAATTATCCATTCATAGACATAACATAAAACAATCATGACGCTTCTTCATAGATACCCGTCTCTTTAGCTCATGCCATGTGTCCCTCCTCAAGCCAGCTGCCTCAGCCTATTTGCCTGCGTGCATACTAAAAGTCAGCTACGCTGAGTGAGTTCTAGTTAAGCAGGTACATACATTTCATTCTCATTCTTTACATTCTTACTTCCATACATTCCTACTTTTACTTACCTTCATTATTTTATACATACATAACCTTCCTACGTTTTTAAAGAGCCTTTCGCTCTATAACCTTCGCATATATTATTAGGGTATGCAACCCTTCATTCTTCGCCCATATTATTAGGGTAGGCAACCCTTAATTCTTCGCCTATATCATTAGGGTAGACAACCCTTAATTCTTCGCCTAAATCATTAGGGTAGGCAACCCTTTATTCTTCGCCTATATTATTAGGGTAAGCAACCCTTAATTCTTCAGCTCTACATATCATACATACCATTCATACACTACACATATCGTACATACCTTTTTTTCATTAGCTATATTTGTTCTCATACACCTCTTCACACATACGTTTAACTCTTTCTACACTAATCAGGTATATTTATAAACATTCATACGGCATACACTTACCACTTAAGGTAAGTGTATTAACTAATCACATTGAGTATGCACACAGCCCCAAAACATAACACAGAAATGGGGCTAGAAACTCACCTGGAGTCGGTTTCTCTCGCCGTTAATGGTAACGCCCTTCTTTAGCTGTGTACGGCTAACTGTACAATACATTACACGTGTCAATTATCTATTACCACTACTTCCTACATTTAAGTTTACGAACCCTCAACTAACGGGGGTCCGGGGGCAGCGCCCCTGGTAGCGGGGTCTAGGGGCGGCAGCCCTTAGCAGGGTCCAAGGGGCAGAGCCCCTGGCTGGGGTTGAGCTGCCAGGTCAGCTCGGAAAATTTTTATTTTCATTAACGGTCCTTTAACAAAAACGCATCAGAAAATTAGTTTCATAAAATTTCGCATGGGAATTTCGCTTCGCATGTTTTTTCGCTTCGCATGGAACTTTTTCGCTTCGCATGGCTGTGCGATGCGAAACAACCTTTTTCGCTTTGCATAGCTGTGCGATGCGAAATTACCTTTTTCTTTGCTTTTACCATTTTAAAGCCAATTTTCTCTTTATTTCCTCCTTAGGACCCGGTTTTACCCTTTTTATGGGTTTTGGGTCATACCAACTTTGTATACCCGTGTTTTATGAGGTCCGAACATCACCTTTTTGTCCTATTTCATACTCGTGAGGCTAAGACTCACCAAGTTTATGTTTTTCTTACATCCTACAACCCGATCTACTAACATATTGATTTGCATGTCGAACTCAACCACAAAACTTAACCTTGTTGGCTAAACCTCACCTTTGGCTTCGGGTTTGGTTCGGATCTGGACAACTCGAGGATCTAGACGTGATTCTTGTTGTTTGAAGACACTTGATCACCAAGATCTTCCTTACTTTAGCCCGGAATCGGATTCGGGTCTTGAGAGAGAGTATGTGTGTGTTTTAGGGAGTGTGTGTGTTGAGGGAAGAAATGGTGAAGGGATGGGGGGGGGGGATGGCCTTATATAGAGAGCTATGGACCCCACCACCCACTTCCTTCACCAATCCTAATCCTTATCAAATATAAACACACACCCATTTAAACGAGCGACTTACACGAAACAATAATTTTCTTTTATTTAGTAATCTCGTAATACGGATGTTACATCATTGGACGGTTCATGAACAATCTCTGAGGTCCTAACATTACTCAGGATCGTGAGCCAACGGTTAGAGACACACGCAGATGCACTTCGCGCCTGACCACCAGGCAAACGCCTTAAGATTACATAAAGAAGCTCATCTAGAAGGACTTCAATTGATGGTTTCTTTTCTTCTTCAAGAAAAAGAGAGTATGAATCACTGATACTTTGATGTTTGCAAGGTGACTCATAAATGGATAGAAAACGGGTCGAATCTTTTGAGCATAGTGATCCAACTGTGTCATAATCATGGTCTCCTGCAAATTGTATAAAAAAAATTATTAAACACAGCTTTTGCGTGATTCCTATAGGATGTAGAATTGAATGCATCTATATGTTTTCCTACAATATTAATCTTTCAATAAAATAACACAAAATCATGATTTAAATTCTAAATCACAAGTATGATCTTTTTTATGTGATATACCCTTTTAAGATCCAATTAAACTTAAAAAACTTTAGCATATTACATCAGTTCCTATTCAAATACACAAAATTTAGCATATTACAGTCGATTTGCTGCAACAATTAGTTTCAAGTCAAAACTCAAAGTCCAGTATTTTACCAGTATGTACAACTTATCAGTTTTTCCTTGATAGCATTACAAGTGACATCATCGCGAACACCAACCCCATTAGTATCAACACGAAAGCAAGACAGAAAGACTGCAACAAAAAAAATAAAATAAAAAATTAGAGGGTCAGCACTCAACATAGACGAAAAACAATATAAAAAAGTGGGTTAATCAATTTACATGTAGGCGACGGCGGTGGCGATGACGAGGGCGACGGTGTGGCGATGCAGATAAGAGACGGCGGTAGCGTAGGTGGCGATGGCGGCGGAGAAAATACATGGATTCAACACTCAACATAGACGAAGGTGGAAGAGAGGAAGAGAGGAACGACGATGGTGATGGCGGCATCGTAGGTGGCTATGGAAGAGAAGAACAACTGTTGGATCTAGAGCGTGAATTAGGGTTTGATAACTCAAGAAAAAAGAATAATAAAAATGGATCCGGTTAGTATTATTGGGGGGGTTGAACCGGAAGAGACACCATTTTTTGAAAATGAGTTAAAAATGGTGAGAGTTGCTAAGAGATTGACAAATGGCATATAATAGTACTTATTTATTAGAATAGTAAGATATATATATATATATATATATATATATATATATATATAGAAAAGAGTTCAAATAAGAATAAGGAGTTTCCTAAGAATGGTAAGAACCAATAAATTTTTGACATGTGGCATTATAACCTATGTTCAAAGAATAATTCTAGGAAACTATGTCGATTTTTGATAATTTTTAAATCTCAACCATTGATTTTAACATGATCGAATGACTATGATTTATTCCTAGTCTTAATAGAAAACTATCTTTTTTTATTTTAACCCAAGAGTTCTGTAATGATATTATATATATATATATATATATATATATATATATAATGAGTATCATTACAGAACTCTTAAATTATTTAATAACTTGAAGGAACTCTTAATAACTAACGTTTTTTATAAAAATTTTTGTATGTTAATGTTATTTGAGTATAGTTTTATTACTTTTTATATCTACATTTATGATTACAATTATGAAAATTAGTTTTTACAATTATCCAAATTTTTATTTACATATATGTAAATTTGTTATTCTATAAATTTTGACACGTATGTAAATTTGTGATTTATATATGTAATAAAATTTTTTATATAAAATATGATAAAACTAGTCTTAAACAATGTTAATATAAGAAAACAATTTAAAAAATATTTTGTTGTTCTGAGTTTCTAAAAGTTTTTTTTTAAACTTTTTTGGAGTTTTGAAATGATACTAACCTTTATATATATATATATATATATATATATATGTATGTATATATATATATATATCTTAAGAATCCTAAGAGAACCCTTTGCAAATTAAGAACTTTGAAAACTATTTTAAAACATTAAAAAAACCTCTAAAAAATATTTAAAAAACTATAAGACAAAAAAAAGCGAAAATTTTAAAAAAGTAAAAAAACTAAAAACTTCTTATATTTTAATTCCGGTTTCATAAAAAAAAACACACCAAAAAAAAATTAATTCGCATTATACCAATATGCATGTGTATAATTTCATTTAATCTCTAGTTACGTAATGTTACACATATCTACATTATTATTTACCTTAAATTATACATATATGTATAAAAAAGCATATGTGTACATATATGTACGTATTATACATATATGTATAATTTAGTTAAACCGAGAATTTTTTTTCGTTTTTTATGAAACCGGGATGACAAATAAGAATTTTGGTTTTTTTACTTTTTCTATTTTTGTGTTATTTTGTTTATGGTTTTTTTTATTTTGGGTTTTTTACGGTTCTAAATGGTTCTCATAGTTCTCAATTCCCAAAAAGTTCTCACATGATCCTGATCTTATATATATATATATATATATATATAGGGGAAGTATAGAATGAAAACCACTTGAGTTGTGAAAACCCTATGTAACATCCTTTTTTTTTGTTTTTTTACACGTAATATATGTTGTAACATTTAATACAAAATATCGAAAACTAAAAAAAAATTGTTTTGTTAATTTTTTAAATTTTTTTTACTAATTTTTATATATTTTTCAGGAGAGAGAAAAACTTATATTTATACTTACATTTTTTATTCACTTTAGATGTGGACCACAAGATTTAAACTTTAATTAAAAACATGTTATTGAGAACGGGTTTCTAGAGTTTTCACAACTCAAGTGGGTTTTCATTTTAACCTTACCATATATATATATATATATATATATATATATATATAGGAGGGATATTTTGAGAACCATGTTGAGTTTTAAGAACTTAAGAACTCAATTTTTAGCCATACATTTTATTAAATGGATTGGATTGTGTGGTTGAGATTAAATCTGACTAAAAAGTCAAAGTAGGAGAGATAATAAGGTTGTAAGTGATTACACTAATTTTTACGTCCGTTACACATGTGTAATAAGTCGACTCGGCGCGTAAAAAATTCTGTAATTTTTTTACGTATATGTAACCTACATATATTATGTATGTGTAAAAATAATTTTGAAAAAAAAATTGTTACACGGAGTTCTTTCGAGTTCTTAAAACTCAAAGGGGTTCTCATTTGAAATCTTCCCTGTATATATATAGAGAGAGAGATAGGATCAAGAGAGAACTCCTTCTTAAAGAGAGAACTAATAAATAAATATTTTTAATTTAATTAAAAAAATATTTTTAAATTTCTGTTTTTGCCATTATTCTTATATTTTGTTACCATTCACTTAAAAAAATAAAATAAATAAAATAATAATAAAAAAACTCATTGTAGTGCACATATGCAATACATCGATTTTTTTTGTTGCATATGTGCATTAGTGTGTATTTTGATATGTGCAATAATGTTGAATAGCATATATGCAATTTTTTGTATTGTATTAGTGCCTAGTGTTTTATTATATATAAAAATACAAAAAAAACAATATAGTGCATATGTACATTAGTGCTGTATTACGTATATGCGATTGTTTGTTTTGAGTACAATTATTAGTGTTTGTATTTTGCATATATTCAATAGTGTGTATTGTATAATGCAATTATGTTGTATTATATGCAATAAAACACTATTGTATATATGCAATACACATTAGTGCACATATACACTACATCGACGGTTTTTTTAGGAACAATATCATCTTATTAGGAGGAAATAAAAAAAATCGCAAAATATTTAAAAAAAAAAATTAAAAATAGTTTTTATTAGTTCTATAGTTCTCTTTTTAAAATGAGTTCTCTCTAGATTCCACACCTATATATATATTCTTAAAAAAATACGTATATTAATGTTTAGGGGGGGATATCTTTCACTTGTAATATTTTTAATTACACATTTCGCTAATAATTTTTGAGAAAATATTTAAAAATCCCTAATGTCTAAACCAAATTCTCAATTCATTTTTTATAAAGGAAAAAATTCGTAGCCCAAATCATAATAAGCCAATTAAAATTTTAATTGTTTAAATTAAAAAAAAATTCCTTAAGGTCTAAATATTTATAGGGTCCTACTAGGGGCACCCCAAACACCCCATATACATCCCGTTATAGGGTTATACGGTGCCCTATACGCCGTATAGGGCTATAAGGGGCATATAGGGCCCTCGTATAGCCCTATATGTGTTTGGTGTCCCTAGAAAACCCTATTTTTATCCTCTTCAACCTAAAAATTTTTAACAATTTTTGGGGATGTCGTGTCCTGTCCCTAGTTTCACTCTATTCATGATTATTCCTTCCTTTAGTTGTTTGTTGATCAAAGGTTATAAAATGGTTCGTTTAGTTTCTAATTATCTATTTGTCTGCTATATCACCTTTATTTCTCTATTAAACGTTTCAAGTTTTCAAGGTATGCCCTATTAGAAAGTTATAAGTCTCTAATCTATCTACTCTAATAAAAGACTATCACTTTTATAACTTGTCAATCTCATAGCTCTTCTCACATTTTTTTCAATCAATTTTAATATATGGTCCTTATCTTTTAACCAATTTCAATATATGAATTTAATATTTTTATTTAATGTAAATCCTAACCGATTCATTTATTAACATTAACGGTGAAATAAGAAAATAAGGAAATATAAAAATTAAAGTTGAGGTCTGTTAGCATAAAATTTTAAAAGTCACGGGTAATTGCAAATAAAGAAAATAAAGGTGCATCATTGTCGAAGAATTTAGATTTGTATGGTAAACTATAAATTGTTTTTAAACTGGGATTCGAGCAGCAGTGCATAATTTTTTATATAAGTTGGTTTCAAATTTGGATTTAATAATTTTCATATATGCGGTTGAACTCAAGAAAATGAATATTTTCGTAATTTTCTCCAAACATTTTGTATAAATATTGCAAACATAGAGAATACCTATTATATATATTTTGGTGTTTAGTATTAAATTATTGAAGTTGAATATTATAACTATAATCCATATGCATAATGATTTACTATATGAACTCTCTGTCATTTTGTAAGGGTACATATTAAATTAATCCTTTATTTATATGGTTTTTTTGTGTAGTATAAAATGTTTTAACAATAAGAAAATCAATATTTAATTAGTTTTTAATATTTTTTTCTATAATTCAGAATAAAATGCTTCATAAACATATATTTTATGACTTGATTTATACTTTTTTATATATTTAATTTATGTTTTATAAGACAAATTACTTAATTAAAAGCATTCAAAATTTTAAACAAAAAATTTGTTTCAATCCAATTTCACTATTTTCGCTTTCCATAATCATTTAGGATGTTGAAACTTAGAATATCATTTTCATTAGTTACTTTCAAAATTTCAATATTATATTAACTTATTAATTTTATTATTATACAAATGCAACGAATTGGGTTTACGCTAGTGTTACATGTTGGTTAGTAAATAATTAACGTCTTTATTATTGTTTATATTCAAAATAATAAAGCTATATATAGAATTTAAATTTTTTTTTTGCAGTCATAGTATTTATTATTAAAAATGTTATTAAAATTCATTAAGATTCACGCTTATTATAATGCAACTTAATAGAAATATTTATATTTCAAAAAATATTTCATTTTCATATTAATTTAAAAAAAATAATTAATCCAGCTAAAATTCATTTACTATCCTTCCATAAAATCCAAAATATTTGTTTCGCTTTTCTCTCTTTCAGACGCCTTAATATTAAATAGTTATTAAGGCTCCGATAACTTTCTCGGCAGCCATCCCGGCTTCAACTATCACGATCCGGCGCATTCAATTCAAGACATCCGTTACCAGAGGCATCATTCAAGACATTAGCAAGTTCCTAGACGCTCATCTCATCGTCATTGAATATTAGAAACCCTAGATTTGAATATACCGCCTATTTATATCGCGTTCTTTCTCCCCAAAACCCATAGGCGTTGATGCAGCAAGCCATACGGAGACTTCAATTCATCCTCTAATCGGTATATTTATTGACTGATTGGGAAGACTCAGCGCTTAAACCTTCATCGAAAATCCTGGTAATCTCCTCTTCAAACTCATATTATTCAATTCTGTTCAAATTCGTTACTAATTAAATCAATTTGATGTGTTTATTTGTTCTCTATTGTGGCCATCAACGACCAGATTCGAAAGACCAGTGGGAACCCATAGCCCCTACCAAAGAAGCTCAGGCAAACCCCTAATTTTAAATATCTCTGTTTGTACATGAATATATTACTGCATAGACATTATATATTGATGTGTTCATCATTTACCCTGCATATATGTGTTTATGGCGTATATTTTAGGTTTTTTGTTGCTATTGTTCATGTTCATGCTATTATAACAAGTGAATAATTACTATGATGAGAAAATGAAGGGGAAGGCTTTTTTGATTGTTATTACTGCATCTAAATGATAAATAACTTCATCTTTGTTTCAGATAGTTTACTATCTTTTCCTCATGATTAAACTCTCATATTGGTTTTCGGATCGATCCAAATACTCAAATATGCTATGAGAGAGTTATTAATTTGAAATTTGGTGTTCATGATCAAATATAAAATTTGTTGTGTTGTGTCTAGCATTGTAAAGAAAGTGCATAAAGTTTTTACTGTTTCTGGATTACAACAAAGTGTTCACTACAGCTGTACTTGGTGGCCTTGGCAAGGCGGTCTTAGCGTTGACTGTTGATAAAAGCTTTTGATTGGGACTCAAAACAGAGACGGTATAATGTGACTATAAATTAAGTCAAGTGCCATTGTTTTATAATTATTTTCGTCTCTTGAGTGAAGACTACTACAAATTCATAAAACTAAATAAGATAGATGTTTAACAAAACAACTTGTTGCTTCAGGTTTGTACGGATTCCATGAGCGAACATCAAACAAAGCTGGCTGCATTCAAGATGTGAGTGGACGAATTTTGACTTTTTCAAGTGCAGTTCGAATAATGAACACCCCTAATAATGTTAACATTTCATAAGTATGTAATTTCTTTCTTATGTGCAGACATTTGTTCTTATATATCTTCTGTTTTCTTTGAAAATTAGCTAAAGATGTATCAAAACATCAATTAGACCAGTATCTACAAGATTGCAAAATTCTGTTACAAATATTTTTGGATGCCTAATCGAAGAAATTAAATCAAAGTTGATGATTCTCTCATTTCTTCAGTTACTTTTAAGAATAAGAGAAGAATAAATTAAAATCCTGGTTAATGCGTGTGGTATACTTTTTGCAAGTCAATTTATATTAAGCTTGTAAACGAACACAAGCAGGACAATTTCGTTATCATTTGTCAGACGAAGTGACAAATGATCAAACACAGAATTTAATGAACATGGTTTTCTTATTTTTGTTTGGTAACACAAATGAGTATTGACGAACTGAGTATTGACGAACTGAACAAATGAGACTTGTGTTCATGTTCGTTCGTTTAAGTGAATGTGCAAAAACTTTTATTACAGTTCGTTTATTTAACTAAAATAATTTTCGTGTTCGTTCATTCTTGACTAAAATGTTTGTTACAAAATGTCCTTTCAATTAGAATTTAAGTCGTGTCTTCTCTGACATGTTTGTAGCTTTAATTAATGTTCACTATGAATGTAGTCATTCAAGAAAACACATCCCAAAACAAACCATTATGAGTTTCACAAATAATTCTACTTTGACAGTAACAATACCATAGCAGATTTCACATAGGTAGCACACTCGTATTTTATGATGTTTTTACTTCATTTTGAAACAAGTAATTTTGTAACTGAGTCAAAATTGGTTTGTGTCAAAACAAGTAATTTTTGGTAGGGGTCAAAATGGTGTGTCAAAACGAGTAATTTTTAGTTGGAGTGAAAATGGGCCTGGCTGACTTGCCAATATTAATTTTACATTTCAGATGACCAGATGACTTTTTGAATATTTTCAGGCAGTACAAACCCGGATAAGTGAGGACGCTACAAGATCTTGTTCCATACATGAACAAGGTAAGATTAATGTTGTGAATAAGCTTGGGAATGAGAGTTATTATTAGATAATTAGATAATATTTACTGAAGTAATAGACGGGCTGTCATTAGACACTTATGTTTAGTTTCAAGATACAAAACGTAAAAGCGCAAAGCGTGCATTCAAGACAGAACAGAAACCTTTGGATTTCAATATGAGTTACAAGAAATCTATTTTTGAAAGAGATGCAGGTGTGTTATTTATACTGCTAACATGTGCTTAAGTGATTATTGATTGTTACATGATTGAGTTTATACTTTATAGTTTGTCTTTCACATTACTGCATTTGTGTGATTAAAACGGGCCGTTTTAAAAAATGTATTAGTCTTTGTTCAGGTGAAAACGAGTTCGGGTTGTTACGGGTTTTTATAAGCAAATTGAGTTCGGGTCGAAACGGGTAGTTTTAAAAATGTGTTTGTTTGATTTGGGTCAAAACAGATCGTTTTAAAAATGTTACTATTTTGATCAGGTCAAAATGTATTTTTTAAATTAAGTATGAATTTGGTTAGGGTCAAAACTGTTTATGGTTATACGGGTTTCAAGCAAAATCACTTTGAATCAATACGGGTCGTATTAAGAATGTATCAATTTGGTTTGGGTCAAAATAGGTTATCTTTTAAAAAAATATCCATTAGGCTCGGAACAAAATGGGTTTCGGCCGAAACTGGTCGTTTTTAAAATGTATATTAATCTTGTCCGGGTCGATGGGTCTGATTTCGTTAGTTTATTTCTCACATTTCGGTTGGTCAGTCTCAAAAACTTCTAACCGTGGTGAACAGTTTATCTTTGTGATTTGTATAAATACCAGCTGTATAAAACCAGACTGGGCCATAAGATTTAATAGTATCTTTTTATTTTATAGATATTTTATATTATATTTTTATAGCTATTTATTTGAATTTTATGTTTAAGTTAGTTAAAAAATGGAAGCTTGTATTACATATTTTTAGCGTCCTATTAGTTGCTACGTACGAAGCCCGACTTACCACAGAGCGGGATGGTGTTTGTGTTGATATTCATATTCATGTTTTATTTGAAAAATGTGTCGTGGTGCAAAAATTGTGTGATGCAGTAATGGATTTCACATCTGCACAGTGACAGTCCTATAGTTAATTATTATGTTATTGCCCAACTTTGCATTTGTTAAATAATTGGGTGCATTGGCTATCTTTATTTACTCATAACTCTTTATATTTGTAGGTAATTTATTAGCTGCCTGGTATTTTGTTTGTAAGTAAGAGAAGGGATTGGTGGCCTACTAATTTTTAGTAAGTAATTTCTTTGTAATCCTGTTGTGATTCATATTTCATACCTTTTAAAGCTTGGATTCCTTGGTGGCGTGAGCTCAATTATGCCACTCAATTTTAATTATAGTATTCATTAAATGTTGAATTGAATAATATGTTTGTTTTTCAATGCTTTGTGAACTATTTTGATGATGAAATGGTAACCTCTTGGTAAACTAAAATACAAAAATTCTTTTTCTTTTAGCTTGTTCATGGTAAAAACAATGCTCTCTCTTTTTTGTTGAAGATATACATTATTGCATCTTTATTTTTTAGTCGTGTATATATTGTCTATTTGCTCCAGGAATATCGCTTGATAAGGTTGCACTCTTATATCAAGGGACCCGTAGTTATGTTTGGTGAAACTTGCTTGAGCTTACATTAATGGAGCTATTTGTATTCAGATTCGTGCAGGCGTTCATTTTGTGCAACTATTAATTTATTTCTTTCAAATGTATAGTTAAGTTATGAATTATGAACTATACTTTATATTTATAATATTGTCTTCTACTTATACTTTAATTAATGAATGCAGACTTATCCTAATTGGATCTATTTTTTTGTATAATGAAAATATCTCAATAATATATCCCTGAGTAAACTCAGCGGACTCATTTCAACATGTATTAAACGCTTTGTGTTATCTTTGGTGTGTATTTTATGATTATATGTGTTCTAACTAACCTATGTAACAAAAATTTTGTGTTGATTTAATTGGTTTTAACTTTGCACCGGTGTGATTATTATATAGTTACAATTTTGAATGTTGCTTGGTCAATTCATGTATATGTTAGTTGTCATGGATGTGATTACAAAACTCATTTTGTTCATATTTTAACACCCGTCGCGAAGCGCGGGCACTCCTGCTAGTATATATATATATATATATATATATATATGTTGATTAATTAAATATTCCAACAAATTTTCATAATATTAACTAATAACATATGATTATTATTTAAATTTAAGCATTTCTAATCTAATACTTTCAACTACTGTAAATAAGAATAACTAACTTAACTTTATACAACTTTAAATCTTCTAATATTCTGCTAATTCACTGTTATTTGAACATGACTTTAAGGTTAATATGTTTTTGTCATTTTCCTAGAAAATACATTTCATATGAAATGAAATAAATCATTTTATTATAGCTTTTTTGGTTTTATATGTTACTTGATTATACAATTATTAATTGTAAAATGTAAAATCAATTAAAAATTTGTCATATACAGAATATTAATGCCAACAAATTTATCATAAATTATAAAGATTCTAAGGCTAATTATATCAACAACGTTCAGGTAATCTGGTTTTTGGGATAATCATGTTTTTTTTTACAAACATGAGCGATGATCTTGAATAACATCATATTAATTGATTAAAAAGTATGATAATTTATGTGCATGATTTTTTTTGTTAGTTTCATGGATACATTATCATTTATCTATGGTTGGTGCGTACTTGAAGAACCTTATTTGTCACACAAAAGAGTTATAAGCAGAGCTATATGTACCTTATCAAGAGTTACAAGTAGCCATGAACTAAAGATTTTGATTTTTGATAAACAATGTATGCCGACCAATACAATCACAAATGTAGTGTATAAGGAAGGTTTACTTATTTGTAACATATTTGTGTAATCTTAATTATGTAATTTCTGTAATTTTAATATATATTGTAATTGTGTTAACAATATATGATCATTTTATTAACTGTATTTCACTTAATGATTAAAGTTAAAAATTTTAATCAATTACCCATGTTCACGAGCCTCAAACTAATTATTATTATTATTGTTATTATTATTATTATTATTATTATTATTATTATATATCTAGTTAAAAGATTCAGTACAATAATTGTTTATCATATATTACGCACGAGATAAGATACGTCCTTGATTTAAAAAAAAGACGCGGTGGCAAAATTGTAAACTAATTAAATTCCGTTTTCGTCCTAATTAATCGTTTGTGTATCCTAAGATCAATAGACGATTTACGAAACTGGATTTTGAGATGAAATAAACATTGTAAATTGAATTTTTAAGCGATTTTGATGAACACCTTAAACTTAGGTAACTTATACAGAATTCACCGGGTTTCACAATTAATTATGTTAATCACAACTAATTGGATCAAAATTTCAATTTACATACATATCTGTTTCGATTCGTGAACCAAAAACTAACCGGAGAAAGAGATGGAGCATAATTTTGATATGTTTTAGCAATTGAATGTAATTTGATAATTGAACGTAATTACGTTTCTTGAAATTGAACGTAAATTACGGTAATTGAGCGTAATTACAGCATTGAAACATTTCTTTATTGGCGATTGAATGTACTTACGGTAATTGAACGTAATTACGACATTGAATTAGTTCCATTTTCGTAATTAAACATAAATCGGCTGAAGAAATCAAAGTAATCTCTTGCATATCGATTCACAAATTTGATTGAAATTCTGAACTTCAAATCAAATTAAATTGATAAAGTCATAGATTACCGGCCCATAAGATGTAGTTTGCAATCAATTAGCTGAAATAGGTTAATGGAGTGATGAATTAAATCGCGAAATCAAATTTAGATTATTTGCGTTTATGCTACCGCGTGAAACTGAAATCGGCTATCGGTAAGGGTCACATATATAATGTATAATCAATTATGGTATAGTGTCTCAACCCTATATATTAAAAGGCAACATGTGAAGTTGTGATTTTCTTTTTGGCCACCAAAGTTTCACAACTTTACATATTAGGCCCCTCAACTCTTATAAACAAACTTTAGCTTCTTTAGCATTCTAACTTTTGTTATTTACATGTTAGCCCGTCAATTTAGCTTCTTTAATGTTTGCCCATAAGTTTTTTAGACACTTTCAAGTTTTTAGCTTTTACCATAAAACTTTTACTGTAATAAACCGAACCGATACCTATTGAGGTCTGTCGCGTCCCCACATTATGCACGGGTAAAAATACTTGTTTATCTAATTTAGGGGGGGGGGGGGGAAATGTAAAATCCACTTTAAAAGCCACAAAGGGGCCATACCAACATGTGACTTTAGAATAAAATCTTGAATGGTCCATTGCTTCAAAGCTTTGTAGTCTGTAGCACTCGTTTTGGCTAACAACAGTGTTTAACTTACCATCAGCATATCGGGGCCACTAAATGTGGGCACGATGAGCTGTGAATCATTTAGCTGTGGATTGAGCTATATCATTGTTATCATATGCTTGAACGTGGGTTTTTGGGACCAATACAAGATGGTGGGTTGGGACTAAGGAAACTGAAAGTGACATAATATTGGAAATATAGAAACGAACACAAAATCATTATTCACTTTGTGCACGGATTCACCTAGCTCTTTATAGGGGTGAAAAGCAGGCCTTGTTCATGGACTGTCAGGTTAATCTAACACGAACCCGAAAAAGTTATGTATATAACAATTGCCTTTAAACCACAACATACTACTTAAAAAAATTATAAAAAAAGAGCATATCAACCCGTTAACACAACAGATTGATCCAAATTTGACCCGTGTAGCTAGACATGTTTGCAGGTTAAATCAAAACAAATTTAGGCTTAACGCAAACCCATGAAGTTTGTGTTATGTTAGTACCATGTTTATGTATGTTATTGGAAATTCACACCCTTATCCCTAGCTAGTCTTATAAAAAAGAAAATGTTATCTTAGTACATAACTATGGTGCCGCTACTGTAGTAGAGATGACCAACAAACAAGATCAAATAGGTTAACCACTTAACCTGAATTCCCAAACAGTAGACACATGCGTAAGGTTTGGACAGAATGTGAGATTATTTTTTAAAACTTTACTCATATTGGACAAGCAATGGTAATTGATTGGCATTATCATTGTCTCCTTCAAACTCGTTCCATTGACATCTCTAACCTATGTTGTGACTTCAAGGGTAATTAAGGTCATGCAAGCAAACAAACGTACCCAATAATGTCTCACTCTAAAGTAGCACTAGAGGAGGGTGAAAGGAGAATAAACTTTCCTTCATCCTGTGAGATAGGGAGACTAGTCCCAACGATAACAATGGCACATTGTTGTTCTTAACATCATACATAAAGCAAAATAGAGGTGTTTATGAAACTGAAAATTGATACAAAATTGGAAAAACAGAATCAAAGAACAACAGACGGTTTGGTTTTACGTTTTTGAAAAAATTGAACTTTCGTTTCAGGTTTTTTCTTTTTTTTTTTATTTCATGTAATTAGTACCAAAAAAACCAAACTGAACTGAATTTATGAATTTTAAGTTTTATGGTTTCAATTTTAAGTAATTTATAAGAATTTAACAAATAATGGAACTAATTAGCCCAAATATACAATAATCAAGTAATTACTAATTGGACTTCAAACTATTCTATAAAAACGAGACGAAACTGAGAAGGATTTTTGAAAAAAAAAACTAAGAAAATGAAAAAAAATCATAATTCAAAATTAAAAAAAAAATGAATAAGTAAATAAAACAAAAAATTTTCCTTTGTCTTTCTCGTTCTAAAAAAAATCATAAAAAAGATACAATGTTGAAGAAAAAAATATCATTATGTCTTTTTATTTATTATTATGTTTTTTCTTGATATTGTGCTATATTACTCAACATTGTGTTATATTTTTCTTCATTATATTTTGTGATCTATTGTGTACTTTTTTATTTATTTATCATTGTGTTTTTTGTTTATTTTCGTCATTGCGTCAGTTTTCTCAATATTGTGTCTTTTTTTTAACGAGAAAGATGTGGGAATTATTTTAGTTTCTTTTTTACTTTTTTCGTCTTTGATATATGTTTTGAGTTGTGATTTTTTTATTATTTTTCTTGAAATTTTTTAAGAGTTTTTTTTAAGCCACAAATTATTCTTATACTTCTTAGTTCTTGTCTCCCTTTTTATTTTAACCTTTTCCATTATTTAATTAGCAAAAACATTTAAACCAAAATTCATTATTTCAGGCTAATTTTTATTTCCACTCAAAAAGTGGAAGCCAAAAATGACAACCCGAGACTGAAAAACCAAAGCCGAATGATTGTTAAAACTTAAAAATTAAAAATTTTGTCTGTTGGTTCAGTTTGAAAACCGACCCCAAGTCATATAGGAAAAACAAAAGTAGAAGTGCTATTAATAATGGTGAACTACCGGTGGGTCGAGGTCGAGCTTGACAAATGGCTCAAGGCTATAACCACTTGCTGTAGAAAAGTGAGACGCATAAAGCCGGTGGTGGGTTATTATTATTATTAATGGTGCAGCTAGGAGAAAAGGACGACTTGATGGATTGCAAAATTCAAGTACTTCCTTTTACTATTGGTACTTGGTAGGGCTGCAATTTATGTAGTTTAATATTTTTATAGCTCAACCATAATTCATTAGAAAAATGAATTTGACTATAACATTTTAGCATCATATGCAAAACAATTTTCTGTCGTGTTATATATGTTTTTTCTCCAGGTTTTTAACCTTTTCTTGTCTTGATTTAGATTGTGTTTTAATAAGTTTAAAGAGACACAATTGTTGTAATTGGTAACGAGTTAATTTAATAACTTTACTAAATTATAATGTTGGGTAAAATGCACATTTTTTATATTAATTTGGATAATATAATTTCAAAACAGAATAGTAAATTTTATTATTTTTTATGTTACCATGCATATGGACATGTTTGCCTTTTCTGGTATAGAATGCTTAAATATCATGTCATACGTAAATAACTACTTTGCGTATGCATTTTTCACGGCGTCTTATCATAATAAAGAAAATTAAATTACAAAATTGGGTAACATGTATTAATGTCGTTTTTTACACCGGCTTCGATATTTGCCGTTCTTGAATCTTGATATTAGTCGACGACAATAATTGTTCATCGTGATAGAATAGTTATTGTAATTATTAATAGTTCGTTAGATGGTTTGTAGTTAGTTAAAGTAGTGGTTTGGACCTTTGGTTTCTCAAAAACAGGGTCTTCATTGTCAACACTGACCCAAACAAATCCCATTTAACTTAGTCAATAACTTGAACATCATTGGTGTGCTTGCCTTTAATGTACCACTTCATTTTGGTTGCCTTAGTGCTTACAATATGCGGGACCAATCTAGCCAATTCGTTAAACCTGGAGCTGTACTCGTGGTAAGTCTTACTCCCGGCCTTAAGCCAGGGGAATTCCGTCTCAACCTTCTCTACTTTGTTTTGCAGATAAAATTTTTGCATGACCAGCTGTTTCAAATCATTCACTTGAATTCTTTCAATTCTCAAGAACTCATGTTCAGTTCCTTAGTTCCCTACTAAAAGAGGGTTTCGGACTCGAAACAATGAGAAGTAAACTTAACAACTTGATTTTCTCGGCATTCCCTGATTTTAATCACTGCATCCATTGCAGTTAACCAATGAAAAGTAGCTACCGCATCGTTACCTACGTCGAATGGTGACATGTTACAACCTTTGAAGGCCCTGTAATTGCACCAGTGATATGGTATCGTTATGATCTCATCCCCACTATCATCTTCGTTGTTGGTGTTAACCCTGCGATTCTCAGCATTTTTCCTCGCCTCTTTCTCAGCTTCCTCCTTTCCTCTTTCCTTGTAGTATTCAATGCGTCCGAAAGCATGGAAAGCAAATAAGATTGCATCACTGTAGTAATTTCCTTAACAAGAGCTATTCTCACAATAGGCTAAAACACCCATAACTTATGATGTCTAATATGTTGGGTTTTACACATGTATTTAGTTCTTAAAATTTGAATTAAACGTACACAGCGGAAATAATTATTACAAATTTGCCACAAATATCAAAACTGAAGTTAAACTTGTTTAACATAACAAACTGAACTAATGGATGCCCGCCTTCAAGCATGGATAACCCTCCGTGCACTAGCCCTCCTTAGTCCATAACTGAACATGCTAACTTGATGTACATAAAAACGCTAACTACACACTAAGTGAGTTCTAGATTAACTAACCGACAATGACTTTAAATATATATAATGACAACTGATGTGCCGAAGCACTAACACAAACATAACTGAACATGTATAAAGCATGGATGTAAAAAATCAACTAACCATACTGAACAGTGCTACTGTAATTGCAATTACCGACTCGCGCCACAAATGTTCTGCCAAATATACAGCCATACAAGGGCCAAATAACCACCCATACAAGGGCCTAACTAACTGAATGAAAGCTTTAAACATAACTGACTGATAACTTACCGTTATCCTTACCTTATACATACGCACACCAGGTCCAAAAAGGTTAAAGAGAAATGGGTCTAGAAACTCAGATGATTCCTTAGAAGATCTGATTTTGACTGAGTGCTCCCTCCTTGACACTAAACCTTGAATATTTGTCCAACGATTAACTGATAAAATTAATTGAACTAACCGTACTAAATGGTCAAACCTTATCTCACATGCCTGGCTTAGATTCCTTGAACTCAACTGAGCAAGGTGGCTTAGATCTTGCTAAAATGGATCCCCATTTCACTTTTTGGGTATTTAAATTCTGGCACATTTGTTGCTTCATTTTCCATACATGTTTAGTTGTCTTTCTCTAGTTGGTTTGAAATGGATTTGCCTATTTAAAACAATGATGCCTATTTGACAAAATTCGATAGTAAACATGTCTATTTTAAAGGTTATCCCATTTATGTGAGATGTGAGTATACTAATTTTACAATATTTTTAGTGTCACCTTGTTCACCATTGAATCCAATGCTTGGATACAAGCAAGGTGATGATCATAACCCTTCAACCTATTTATTTTTTTTATGTTACCCCTAAAGTTTTAATAATAAAAATATATGATGAGACTATTTACATATAACATTATGGTTTACATTTATGAAATTTATATTGTAACAAGAGGAACTCCGAGAAGAAGCCTCAAAATACGAAAAATGACCTGTTTTATCAATTACATCCCTTGATCAAACCTCAAACCAAAAATACCAAAAAGAGCTACTTTTTAAACTGTTGGAACCAACAGTTAGATCTGACATCCAAAAAATCTATTTGACACCCTTCCGTTTTTTAACCAACCACACCTAGACATCTATACACTTAAATGGTCGGGCCCGATAGTTTAACAACCTTTAAACGGTCGGTTCGATTGTTTAATAAACGTTTGGCCATTGAATATATCCCGTCGGGCCTTCATATCTATTATGTAGGGGCTTCATATATATTCCGTCGAGGCTTCATATCTTTTCTTAAGAATTATAAATGTTTAAATTTATTCAAATAATTAATAATAAAAAACAACAAACAATCCAACAATGATAATCGAGTACCTTATTTTATGTTTAGCAAAAATTCTAAGGTCTAAAGGTAACAAATTATACATTCGGTAGATTGTTAAATTCAAAAAAGGTAAGAACGCCACCCACTTCAACCACCGCTTCTACCCAATTTTTTTAATCAAATTAGAAACAAATTTGATGTAAGGTTGCTTATAAGATTGTTATGTAATGTTATTTTAATTCATGTTAATGTTGAAATTTTATGATATGTGCATTATGTGGCTCAATACAAGTTTGAAAATATTTGTCACAATTACTTCACTTTATGTTATTGATGAAAGTTTACAACACCTTTCAATACCGTTTGGGACTAGGTTACTGTTTTGATTAAAACTTACACAAGGATAATTAAGTAACCAAACTTTGACTGTGAGGTAGGATGCTTGTGTATGTAATCAAAATATGACACTATGATACAACAAGGGAAAACCCTTGATCCTTAGAGGATTTCCTGTAAAAAACCTCGGGAGGGGAAAACTTTCCCATTGCCTCAATTATATTAATAGAAATCAGTGATTACAAGTGTTGGAAGTGCCCGATCGCTGCTATGTGTACAATAGTGTGTAATCTGGGCGTCTGTCCGTGTCTTATGCGATCTAGACAACCTCTATATATAATTACATAAGTTTCAACTAGTAATAATAAGTAATAATGAGCATTAATTGTCCTGGCGAGGATACTGAAGACGTTACATATATGCATATCTTCATCATTAAATGGTGGTTATAATAGTTCTAACATCCTAATATTGAATGTTTAACCGAGTCTTTAGCTGAGAATTAATGGTTGACCGATACCTACAAGACCAAGTCATAGGTGAAAGGATAATATCAATATGTATCAATATTTACTGAGGATACTGTCTTCTGTCTGTGATCCTGATGCACCGCGAGGATTCTTGCGAGGATTCTGCCTGCCAGGATCCTTGAGTTTTTTACCCATAACAATTACCCCAAAATATTTACAGCTGCAATCCATTCTATATGGCTGAAGATGTTTCAAGATCTTCCAAATAAGGGTGGTGATATATATTGATTTGACATGCGGTAAATGAGGCATGATTATTGCTTCTTGGTTATTACTTCATACTTATCTTCTCAATCTTCTGTTGGTGTTGCTAATTCTAAAGCTAGTTTTCTTTCTCTCTCTTTCTTTTCCTTACGGTGTTACTATTTTCGTTGAAAAACGGGGAAGAAGATGTTTAGCTCCCGCGTTTCTATTTCCAATGCATTAACGGGTGAATTTGTTGATCATCATGTTCTCAGGTTTGCGGGCCAAGATAAACATTTTTTCACAGATCTTAACATTGAAACTTTGAAATCCACTTCAAGCTTTATTAAAACAGATATTTTTAGAACGTTTGATCCTAAATCCAAATCTTTCCTGGTGTTAAGAAACGGGTTTGTTCTTCCTATTATCCTTTCAAGATTAGTTTTTCTTTTATGCTTCCCCGCATGATCATTGAGTTCTCCAAAATAATTAGTTTGAGTTATGCTTCTCTTCGAGAGGACATTGTCGCCACGGTGAACCGCTTCTATAAGCATCAAGCCGCTGATAAAAGTTTAAATCCAAAAGCCTTAAGTGTTGAAGTAAGCTCAGAATCTCAGCATTCTTATTCTGCTATGTATCAAGGTAAAGTTCATGCATAAAAAGTTAGTATAGATGTGTGAATATATAGTAAGGATGTTAACCTGATTTGATCTTTTCAGCAGGATCCAATAAGCTAAATCTTGATCTCAGCGTAGATAACATTGATAGCATCCTCTCTTCTGGTGGCGTGGTTATCACGGAAGAGAGACCCTCTCCTGCAATCTCCAAGCCAATGACTTGAAGTAATCCACCTGTTCCACCTAAACTATCCTCAAGCAAAAAGAGGAAAGCTCAGGATCATTTTGAGGATCTGGATCATGATGGGATTCTGGATAAGCTAGAGGCTTCCCTTCATTCGGTAAGTCATTTTTGCCCTTATCCTTAATTGCTTGAATGCTCTCTTATCCCTTGTCTTTTGAAAATGTTGTAGGGGATGAATCATCTTCGATCTTGCTACCAGGGTATGGAGAAGCATGTTAGGAGGATGAAGAAGGAGGTGCAGAATGGTGAGAAGCTAGCCCAAGCTCGGAGGGAAAAGACGGACCATCTAACCAAAGAACTCGACCCCCTAAGGGATGAATGTGGTTGGTTGGAGTCTCTTAATGCCCATAAAAAGAAGGATTTGGAGGCTCGACATGTTTGGTAGCTAGAGGAGTATGTGGCCGGTGCTAGGAAGAAGACCACCATCATCATTGCCTAGGATAGGTTGAAAATGGTTGAAGAGGCTGCTGCTAAGGGTCTGAACATTTTCTTTTGGGATATCAAAGCATGGGAAAAGACCTTGGCAACTCTCAAGGGTGAAGGATCTTCTAGTGTGAAAGATCAGATGGTTGAAGATGACGTTGGGTCTAAGGATGCTGAGGATGTGGAGGATACCTAGGTGGTGAAGGATGCAACGGATGTGGCTGCTGAAGAGGATAATGAGGGTGGTGATGCAAAATCCTGAATCCTCTTGTTTAATGTGTTAATTATTTATCCCTGCGTGGCTTTAAGACAATCTCTTTGATGTATGCCCTCCGTTGGGCTTTTAAGACAATTTCCCTTTCTGCACTTAGGATTCTGGTGGCTTGGGTGGATGGATCCTTCTTTTGGATGAAGCCCAAGTCATCTTCTTTTATGTTTCTGCATCTTTATATTTGGCTTTAAACCTTGTGTTCCTTTACCTGCTTATGAGGATCTTGAATTCTTTTGCCAAATTCTTCACTATTTGTAAATTTTAAGTACAAAGCCAACCTTTCGCCTTTTACTTCATAGGATCCAAAGAAATGGTTAGTAATTAACAAAGAATCGATGCATACCATTAGATCTCTGATCTTCATATCCTTAGCTAGCTGTAATCCTTCAATTAAAGCTTCGTATCTTGCTTCATTATTTGTTTCTTGAAATCCACAACTGATGAATTAGGGTATAATGACCCCCTGTGGCGGTTTTAGTATGTTACATGCCGTGATCCCCTTATATGGATGCTCCAACAATGAATAGGATTCATTCTTTTTATGTTTCATTTAGCTTCCGGACTTCCATATCTGCTTCTTGTTAGATATCATTACTGAAATCAGACACAAAATCTGCTAGAGGTTGTGATTTGATTGTTGTTCTAGGCTCATATATCAAGTTATAAGCACTAACTTTCACATACCATTTGGTCATCATTCCTAACTTTTCTGGCTTTCTCAAAACACACTTGATAGGATAATTAGTTTTAACATGAATAACATGTATTTCAAAATAATGCCTAAGTTTAGTTGATGACATGACTAATGCAAGAATTAATTTCAATATGAGAATACCCGGTCTCTACATCTAATAGACTTTTACTTAACATAATAGATAGGATGTCGTTCACCTTCATGATCATTGATGAGCATAACACTTATGGTGGTCTTGGATACCACAAAGTATAAGGATAATGGTTCATTGTTTTCTGGTTTCATTAATAATGGGGCCGAGGATAGATATTTCTTTAATTTTTGGAATGATTTCTCGTGTTGCTCATTCCATTCAAATCTTTTATTATTTCTCAGGATATCATAAAACTCTTTGCATCTTTCTGAGGTCTTGAGATAAATCTGTTAAGTGTTGCCACTCTTCCTGCTAATTTTGAACATTCTTGATGTTTATGGGAGATTTTAGGTTGTGGAATGCTTTAATATGTTCTGGACTTGCTTCAATCCCTCTCGTGGTGACCATATACGCCAGGAATTTTCTTGTTTCTACACTGAAACGGCACTTTGAAGGATTCAGCTTCATGTTGAAATTGTAAAGGATATCAAATGCTTCCTGAAGATCCTTTAGATGATCCTTGGCTTTTTTTAGATTTAATCACCTTATCGTCAATGTAGACTTCCATCGTGTCCTCCAGCTTGACTTTGAACATCATGTTGATGAGCCTTTGATAGGTTGCACCTATATTTTTATGACCAAGTGGCATAGCATTATAACAATAAATACCTATGGGTGACATGAAGGCTGTATCCTTTTGATTTGATGGTTCCATCTGGATTTGCTGGTATCTTGAAGAGGCATCCATGAAAGATAACATTTCATGGCATATTGTTACATCTACCATTGAATCTATATTAGGTAAAGGGAAAGGATCCTTTGGGCATGCTTTGTTGAGGTAGGTGAAATCCACACATACTCTCCATTTTTCATTATTCTTGGGTACTACTACCACATTGGTGATCCATCTAGGAAATTTCACTTTTCTTATCATCCCTGTTTTGAGTAACCTTTCTACCTCTGCTTGGATAATCGTATTCTTCTCCGGTGCATATTTTCTTCTCTTTTGGTGTATATGTCTGAAAGTGTTATCTATACAAAGTTTGTGAGTAATAATATATTTAGAAATACATGTCATGTCTTCGTGTTTCCAGGCGAAGGTTGACTTTCTTTCTTTTAGAAATTCTAGGATCCTTGATTCAAATCACGGATACATGATCCTAAGAATATTTTGTTGTCAGGATCCTCTGGAATTAGGATAGCTTCTTTCACATCTTGTTCGCTTGCTTCTAACACCTCGTGATCCTTTTTCTTTAATTGTTATGCTAGCCTTGACTTTACGGATGGTTTCATGGAGGATGTGTAACAATCCTTGGCTTCTTGTTGATCACTTGCTATCTTAACAACTCCCCATAGGGTTGGCATCTTGATACATTGACGGTATATGGAAGGTACTGCTTTCATATCATGGATCCATGGTCTTCCCAAAATAGAATTTTAGCAGGATAAAGAATCAATGACCCAAAATTTTTGAATTTAATTCACCCCTTCTATATAAATAGGTAACTTGATTTCCCCACCAGTGTTCTTGACTTCTCCGCTGAATCCTACCAATACTGAGGACTTCCTTAGGATTTCTTCTTCTGGGATATTTATTCTTTTCAAGGTTTCAAACTGGATTATGTTAATTGAACTTTCGCCATTGACCAGGATCCTTCATACATAATGGTTAGCTATATATAAGGTGATAACAAGGCCATCATGATGAGGATCCAAAATATTTTCTTTGCCTTCTTCTTCTTCAAAGGTTATGAATTTTTTTATCATTGAGTGTTGTTATTTTGGTAAGCTTGGTTTCTTTCTTGGACTTGGACTCTTTAGCATGTCTTTTGGCTGCAGAGTAGGAAGTACCACATATGTCGGGTCCTTCTAATATAAGTTTAACTATTCTTGGATCCGGGGAAGAAGATGGTGCCCTTTCTGCGGGTTTGTTATCCTCTTATTTTGTTCCCTTTTCTTCCCAAGAGATCCTTTAAGTATCCATTGCTCAAAAGGTGACTTATTTCCTTCCTTAAAGCGATATAATTTTCAGTTGCGTGTCAAAAGTCTTCATGATAAGCACACCACTTGGATTGATCCTTCCAGGATGAAACTTTGTCATTCTTTATTGCTATCGAGCCTTGTCTCCAAGATCCTGCATAGCAAACATTAGTCCAGGCATGTCAACAGAAGAACAATAATCGCTAATCCTCGGATATTCTTCCTCCTCCCCATCATCTTCACCCTACATAAAGTTAACTTTACAATTGTTAGGTTTTGTATAAGTTTTAGATTTGTTTGATGGTTGGGATGAGGATTCTGAATTCCGGTTTGGAAGAGCATAGCTACATCCTGGTGCATTGATCCTTTATTGGATCCTCTGATCTTCTTCTAGTCTGATGAATCGTAGAGCTCTATTCCTGACTTCATCTAAATTCCTACAAGTATTCATGACAATATGCTCATAAAACCGAGAACCATTCTTCAATCCCATCTTGAAAGCTTGGACTATTGTTGCCATATCAATGTTTGGGATGTCCAATGCTTCCCTTCAGAACATTCTAACTTAATCTCTAAGATATTCTTCATGCTTTCGAGTGATCTTGTATATATCATTAGTTAACTTCTCAAATGACATGCTACAAGAAAACTTGTTATTAAATAAATTAACTAAATGTGCAAAAGAAGTAACAGAATTAGGAGGGACACTCAATAGCCATTTTAAGGTTAATCATGTAAGAGTTGATCCAAAGCCCTTGCATAAGCATTATAAATTTATATTAGCTGAGATGGGTATGATCTCCATCCTTACTTTAAACTGAGCCACATGTTCTTCAGGATTCGTCATTCCGTCATAAAGCTTCATGTTGGAAGTTTGGAGCGTTTCGGGATTCAACATCACATATTGGTGAGGCAACCCTCGAAACCTTCGTACTTGCTACGGTCATCTCTGGTATAGGTTGAACTATGCCAGGAATGCTGAAAATCATGGTTTTCAACTTTTACAATTCCTTAGTCATCGCAGGATTTATCCCTGTTTCCTACACAAATCCAGCTTAGTTAGAATTTAAAATAGGATCTTGATTGATGTTACCGATATTTGGATCCTTATGTGATAATCCTGGGATCCTTTTGGGGATCCTTGTTGCCGTGATTCTGGCTGGTAGTTCATGATTGTGAACTTCAGGTAGAGGATCCATAGGAATGAAATCCTAGATGCTTTTCCCTCAGGGTCCTGATGTGCTGAAGCCTTTATTGTCTTTGCCCCTGGATCCTAAGGCTTCAAGGTTCATCATCCTAGGCTGTGGGATAGCTACTGGTTTCGCTATTTTAGCCTTCGCTGACTTAAATTTCTGAATCTCTTCTAAGAATACTTTGTTGATTTCTTGTTGCTTGGCCATTTGCTTCCGGACTTGGTTGAACGAAGAAAGGATATCATTATTTGAAACCATGATAGGATCCTCAGCTCAAGCAAATGGTGGGTAAGGTAGACTAATATATGCATTCTTCATGGTGTTATTCGGCCTTCTTGGAGGTGGTGGCATCAATGGAAGAGAGTGGCTCAAACCCGCGCTTGAAGATTGAGTTAATGGGTAAGTTGACTTATTTTGAGATGATGATTGCTTTAACTGAGATGCCATTGGTGATGATTAATAGGTAGTGATTGTTCACCAAACTAAGGAATCGAATGTGTAAAGCACCACTGTCCCACGGTAGGCGCCAAACTGCTTTGATCCAAAATTACATAAGGATAATCAAGTAACCAAACTTTGATTGTTAGGTAGGTTGCATGTGTATGTAATCAAAATATTCAGTAAACAGTACAGGTAACAAAGTGATATAGCGAGGAAAAACCCTTGATCCTTAGAGGATCTCCAGCAAAAAACCTTGGGAGGGGAAAACTATCCCACTGTCTCAATTATATAAATGAAAATCAGTGATTAAAAGTGTTGGAAGTGCCCAATCACTGCTATGAGTACAATAGTGTGTAATCTGGGTGTGTGTCCGTGTCTTATGCGATCTAGACAACTTCTATATATAGTTACATGAGTTTCAACTAGCAATAATAAGGAATAATGAGCATTAATTGTCCTGGCGAGGATCCTGGAGTAGTTACATATTTGCATATCTTCACCATTAAATGGTGGTTATAATAGCTCCAATGTCATAATATTGAATCTTTGACCGAGTATTCAGCTATGAATTAATGGTTGACCGTTACCTGCAAGACCAAGTCATAGGTGAAAGGATAATATCAATATATACTGAGGATATTGTCTTCTGTCTATGATCCTGATGGAGTGCGAGGATTTTGCCTGTCTCTTTGAGTCTTTTACCGACAACAATTGCCAGTCAGCTTCATTTTCTTCTTCAGCAGTAGGGTGTCGACGGTGTCCGAACCGGCCAATCACCAACTTGCTATGAAGTAGCATGATTTAAGAACAAAAACGTCGAAATTTTTAGGTAGTTAGAACAACATATAACCAATGGCTAAATGGAATGGAATAAAGCCGATATCATGACAATAAATCAAACAATAGGCATGAGTGTTACCCATGTTGAAATTTTCATATCGTTGCAAACTACCAAACACGTGTACCGTTTTGATCAAAAATCGGTTTAAGGATCAAGTAACCAAATTCGTATGTGAGGTTTAATGCTTGTATGAATGAAATAATCAAAGTAATAGATGTAAATGATGAACAATTAGATTTATATAAGGAAAAGCCCTTGGTAACTAGTATACCTCCGGTATAAAAACTCGGGTAGTGAAAATTATCACTACCGATTGTATTATCACTCAAAGATTGATTACAAAATACGAACTTAGGCTGAAGTGAGTACAACATGTAAGTAGTTTGCTGAGAATTCAAAGTAAACTATGTGTGTAGTGTGTGTTTTTTAGCCACAGTTCGATGATATATAAAATAAGTTACAAACGGCTATAAACTAATTCTCCTATAAATTAGGCCATGATCTTCCACTCTTTCTTCAAACCGTTGCTTCGTGGTAGGTCACCTGCAAAGGATTAGCAAATGTATCTTCTGTGAAAATAGGACAGCCGGTAGACACGTTCAAACACCTGCAAATAAGATGAAATGATTTTCGGAGACAACTGTTAAGGATCCTTAAACCATACTGGATCCTTGGCCCTAGAAGTAGACATTTACGAGCGCTGAGTATAATTGATCTTCAAGGATCAATGATCTCGGTCCCAACAATTATCCCCAAATATGATTGTTTTGAATGGAGAACAGCTGTCACATTTTATCCTGAGAAATTTAAATCGTAATCGTCGATGAGAAAGTGACGTGACCATCGCCTGCAGACCCATCATTATCCCTATTTTATAGATTGGAGGCGCCTTATAACTATACCTTCTTCCAGATTAAAACTATTTTTCCGGCGATAATCCTCAGGTATTTTCTCTTCTTTCATGAATTCTTCTTTCATTATATCACATCTTCTCTCGCAATCCTTGACTATGCCGAAGAAAAACTCTAAACCCTCCTTTAGTTCAAGCCCAAGGGAGATCGTTTCTGAACTCAGAAGCCAGAATCTTTTGAAAGATCCAGTTTTTGAAATCTGAAATTTACCAACAAGGAAATCGAGAATATTTCTCATTGTTTCCTCAATGGGACCGTCTTTAGACCTTACGACCCTCAAGTAATAAGCGATAATATTTCCAGCATCTGGATCTGTTTCCTTGCACTTCCTTTCTTGCTTGGCTACTTCTATCCCTTCCTTAATCTGACGGAGACTTTATTTTCGTTCACCGGCATGGGCTACATTCAATCCATGTCGATGATGTGGAGAACTTTGCACATTATCGAGTGATTGATTGTATAGAAGAATATTGATTTCACCATTTCAGCCCTTTCTTGCCTGTACACCTTAGTTACCCATTGTTCTAGTAGGTTTGTGTTCAAGAGTAAACTGTTTCAACCCCTTCCGGTGAACAAAACCACCCATAATGACCAGAGCTGGAAGAACCAATTTTTCTTTGTCAAGAGGGACTCCATCCCAAATGGGAATACCTTATCCACTAGCTGGATCCTTAAGGGTATGATAGTGGATCCAGAGAATAAATGATTCCTCGATTACTGGTTTATTGACTTGAAGTTTATTCTTGTTTTTCCAACTTCTCGAATCTTGCTGCAGATCTTGGGGGAATAAAAAGGGCGAAAAGGTTTCTTGCTTGGATCCTTTTGTTTAGGATCATAGGTGAAGAATCTTCAGTCGATTCAGGTGAAGAAACCGCAAGCTCTTCATATATAATGTCAAGCAAGTTAGTCCTGTATATTCAATAGATAGAAGGGATTAAATAAAGAAGAAGAGAATAGATTAGGAAGAACTTATCTTTCTCTTTTCTGTTTATAGAGGCATTCAAAAGTCTGGAAGCAAGCCTGCGAAGAATCTCATCACAAAGTTTCAGCTGGAAGATGTGGATACTTTGATTTCCTCCCGCTCTACAGACAAGAAGCCTGCGAAAAGTTCTGGCCTCATCTAATCTAAGACTGTGGTCACCTGCTCCAAGGCAGGGGGTAAAGTAAAAGGGATTCTAAATCTAATGCCCAGCAGTTATTTTATCAAATATCTAAGGTAAGGATCCTTTATTCACTGGTGTAGAGGTTTAGACATATCCTAAATTTGTCATATGTTTATAGGGTTTGGCCGGTATCAAAGCTTTCCATGAACAGACTGTGGCTAATCTGGAGAAGGAGCTAACCAAGTATCGACCGGCATTGTCCTGAAGGATAATTTGATCTCAGAGCTTCAGGTGCAAAAGAATACGTTGGAGGATCGATTTGCTCTTTCTGATGTACAAGCTCAAGAGCAGGTGATGGAGGTCATAGAACAAGCCAAGGTTTGGGCTGGCAAAGCGAGATGGCCAGGATCAAGATAGCGGAGGAGGCTGAAGATACCAACATCGATAGATCCAGCTGGAATGTGGCTTTGTGAAAGAAGACTCTTGCTGGGTTTGGTGATGAAGGTGAGGATATCGGGGCTGAGAAGAAGAATGAGGATGCTGGAACTAGCGGGGCTAAGAATGATGTGGTGGTGAAGGAGTAAGCAGGTCAATGGGCGATGATGATCATGATGACTAGGCCAGAGCCCATTTTTTAGAAGGTTTAGGTTGGTATTTGCTAATGGTGGTTTTTGTTGAACTATGTTTATTGTAATTCCCAGGATCTGAGATCCTTAAGACAATATGAAAGGTGGCTTTGGTGGAGGGATCCTCTGTTTGGGGGATGAAGCCTTAGCCATCTTTCTCTTTAATTTCCTGCATGAACTTATTATGACTTTGACTATGTTTGAACCGGGTGGATGGTCCATGTTTTGACAGTGAAGCCCGGGTCAAATCCTTTGAATGCTAGTAATGACATAACTCCTTTTGCTTTTGAATTAACATTTGTATGCTAGAATAGAGGATCCTTGATCCTTATTGCCTTTGTTCTGAATTGATTTCCTGTTAAAATAGTTAACCAAAAGAAAACATAAAAAATAGAAAAGTTGGATTTAAGTCCAACCAGCTTGGGGACAAGCCTAAAATTCGTGGGGACAAGCCCAATAATGCGGGCGACGATCCGATCCTTGGCGTTCGCCTAGTTAAACGTGGCGACGAGTGTGACACCCCGTAAATTAAGTCGTTTTCCGTACAATCACTAAACATGATTTCTTAACGTTAATTTCCACTAGATTCAATTTTGTTGAGTTTTAATCACAACGAATCTGGCATTAGCCGCACATACACGATACATTGCATTTAAATAATTTTTTTCTATAAATTACTCGATCTTTTGGTCTTATTTGAAAAAAAAAGACGTCAGCAATATTATTAAACCGGATCGAATATATATTTGAACGAGCCTGGACAAATAAATTCTATGTTATACGATTACATTTTTATAAAATATCCAAACGTCGAATACGAAATAAATCACGGGCGTTGGTGATAAAATATTTTATACCAATAGAGTATTAAAAGAAGAAAATAAAACATAAGATATCATGTACTTATTTACAAACACAAAAATTCAAAATAATACTTGCGTATAACTAGACACGTTTACTTTTAATGAGAATTAGTCGGCATAAACTTTAATCCTTGCGTACCAACATATATATATATATATATATATATATATTATATCCTAAATTATTAAATCAAAACCTAAGATTTAAAACCAAAACGTAAACAAACTATCTAACTCAAATAAAATTTAGTTAAAACTCCTTAATCCAGACAAACTTTATAAATATATGACATCAAAGTTAACACTAGTGAATCTAGATTAAATTGTCATTTTGCTTGTTCCCATTTCAAAATTTACAAAAGTTATTATTGTTAGTGTTAGGGCACGGATTTTCAGTATCCTCAGCAAAGATTATATTCAGGACGAATCCAGGATGCGGTATCCTCTAAGATAACCGATATCCTAATTTCATTATATGTATAACACGATCTTTGCTACTTTCTATGTTTACCAGGTCAAAGATTGTTATTGTGATCTCCCAAAGACTCGCGCTTTCAGTTAATAAAGCGTGTCAAGAAAGGAAACGTGCTGATTGAAGGGCTAACGGCTAATTGGAATGATTCCTTACTTTCCTTAAATATAGGGCATATTGTTAGTTTTATATTGTATAAATAAAGCTCTATACGGATCATAACACACACACTCTAGCAGTCGAGAACTTACTAGTACTCGCACTCTTTGTAATCACGATCAAGTTTGAGCTCCACAATTGTAATCACCTTTGTTATTAATAAACTGGTGGTGATAGTTTTCACCGCCCGGGGTTTTTTGCTTGTTATCCTAAGGATAACGGGTTTTTTTCTCGCAACAAATCTTTGTGTTCAAGTACTTTTACGTTCATTTCATACAAGCACCTGGTCCCGATTACTAATTTGGTTACAAAATTACCATTGTCAACTTTTGACCAAAACAATTTGGCGCCCACCGTGGGGCAAACGGTGCTTTAATCCATTAAATCTGTTTATTTCATTCACCTTCATTCTCTTTACAATGGCCTCACAACCAAAAACCAGTTCAGTCTTTTCTCCGGTGGTCACTACTGCTTCAAGTGTCAACCCAGGACCTCCACCACCGCCGAAGAAAAATACTCAGTCCAGAGGAGAACTTCCACCATTCGCGGGATCCTCTACACGGGTCGATCCGGTTATATCTAACAATGATATTTTTGCTTTGATGAAACAGGTCAAGACGCATATGGAGCAGCAAGAGAAGACCAACTCAAGGCTATTCAAGGAGATTGAAGGAATAAAAAAGAAACCAGGGCAGGAGGCCACTCCAATCATGCCCAGGGTTCTTGACTTTGATTCTCCAGGATCTTCCATCCTTCCGAATCCCTGATCTTTGGAGACACAATCAGCAAGGATTCCATCGCAGCAGCAATCAGGATACTGGGGAGCCTTTCCTTCGGTATCCTCAGAGTTACCCGGACCAACGAGACTAGGGTCCATCAACATGCAGCCTCACTCAATCGTGCCTGCCGGCATATTCTCATCAGGATCCCCTATGGTGTCTTCGGAAGTGCATGTTGGAGATGACAACCCTATGCAGGCACCGCCTTATCCTGGGGATACCATCAATGGAGGAATTAACCACCCAAGCTCAGGATACCAAAGACCTAACCAAGATCCTGGTTACAGTTTACTTAATTCTAATTTATACACTAACCGTGGATCTGTGCAGGACAAAGGGATATCCCCCGATATAGCCAGGGAATTACAGAAGATTGAAAGATATGATTTCTAGTATCCCCGGGATAATCCGTCCCATAGCTGAAGTTCCAGCGGGCAGCCACAAACTTTCCAGGTTCACTTAGCCCATATGCGATGTGGAGATCCCCAAAAATTCCAGACGCCTAACATGAAACTTTATGGGGGCACTACGGATCCTGAGGAGCATGTAGCTCAATACAAAGAAAGGATGGAGGTCAACCCTATCCCCGCAGAAATCAAAGAAGCCTGTCTATGAAAAGGGTTTGGTTCAACACTAATAGGGCCGGCCCTCAAATGGTTATTAAGTATTCCTTTCAATACTATCACTTCCTTTGCTCATTTAATTAACTTGTTTAATAATCAATTTTCTTGTAGTAGATCTTTTGAGAAAATGACAGGTGATTTATATAGAATTGTTCAGCATAACAATGAATCCCTAAGGGATTATATAATCAGATTTAGCAGGGAAGCTTTGAAAATCCCCAACCTTGATATGGCAGCTGCTGTTGAAGCCTTCAAGATGGGACTTAATAACGATTCTCCTTTCTACGAAGACCTCGTCATGACTCCATGCAGGAATCTTGATGAAGTCAGAAACAGGGCGTTGAGATACATTCGGCTGGAAGATGATAAGAAGGCTCATGGAGGTTTGGTTATCCCAAAGTATGAGTCTACCAACAGGAAATCAGACTCTCCCCAAAAGTTCTTTAGGCCAAAGCCTTATTCCAAGCAGGATAATCCCAAGATCAACGCTGTGGAAGAAGACGAAGATGACGAAGAATACCCTAAAATATCCGAATATTGCTTTAACCTTGATATTGGTGGTGTAGTTTGTGCCATGCAGGATTTAGGTGACAAGGCCAGATGGCCTAAGAAGAATGAGAAGCCCGGATCAAACAAAGACAAGTCAAAATGGTGTGCATTCCATGAAGACTTTGGCCATCGGACAGACGATTGTATAGCACTCCGGAAGGAGATAGGGTACCTTCTCAGTAAGGGACACCTAAGGAACTATTTGGAAGAAATAAGAACAAGATTCAGGATCCTATCAAGATACCTAAAAGGGCACCTTCTCCACCACCCGGGGCTAAGGTGATATCCTTTATCTCGAGAGGATCTGACATCTGTGGGACCTCGTATTCAGTAGCCAAGAAACGTTCTAGAGAGACAAAGATGGATAACGGAGAAATACCTCTCCGCACTTCCACGTTGACAACTCAAAGAATCATATCCTTCGATGAGGAGGATAGATGTGGCCTTGTGGATCCCAACCACGACGGTTTGGTAATCACTTTATGTATAGCTAACTGTTTTGTGCGCAGGATACTCGTTGATGGAGGAAGCTCTGTAAACATTATCCAGATGGATGCATTGAAGAAAATGGACATTCCGGAAACGAAAATTATCCCAAAATCCTCAGTCCTTGTCGGATTCAGTGGCAAAACCAAGAACACCTTGGTAGAAATAAAACTTCCAATATATATTGAGGGAACTAACTCCCTACAAAAGTTTTGAGTTATTGACTCTTTATCTTAATATAATGTGATTTTAGGCAGGCCCTGGATCCACAGCATGAAGGCAGTACCCTCAACCTACCATCAGTTTGTGAAACTCCCAAGTCCTTGGAAAGTCATCAAAATTGAGAGTGATCAACAAGATGCCAAGGAATGTTATGCTTCATCAATGAAGTGGACTACAAAGCCTACTCAAGCATAGCAATTACAACAACAACCAGGGAAGGTCCTGCAAGCAAGAGAGCAGGATGTGAAGGAAGTATCTTTGGATCCTCAGGATACTGAAGTCAAAGTATTGTTAGGATCAAGTATTCCTGCGGATATTGAGATGGAATTGATATCCTTTCTAAAGAAAAGAGCTTCTACCTTCGCCTGGAAACATGAAGATATGACAGGTATCTCTAAATCAATAATAACTCATAAACTTGGTATAGATAAATCTTTCAGGCCAGTACATCAAAAACGAAGAAAGTTTGCTCCTGAGAGAAATGCTATCGTACAAAAAGAGGTGCAGAAGCTGGTCAAAACCAAGATGATAAGAGAAGTCCTATATCCTAGATGGTTGGCCAATCTAGTTGTTGTCCAGAAGAAAAACGGAAAATGGAGAGTGTGTGTGGACTTCACAGACCTGAATAAGGCTTGTCCAAAAGACCCATTCCCACTCCCGCACATTGACTCAATGGTGGATGCAACTGCTGGCCACGAGCTGCTAACATTCATGGACGCATCCTTAGGATTTTAACAGATTCAAATGGAGCCTTCAGATCAAGAAGACACGGCCTTCATGACTCCCACAGGTATATACTGTTATACTGCAATGCCTTTTGGACTTCAAAATGCAGGTGCAACATACCAAAGGCTCGTCAACATGATGTTCAAAGACCAACTAGGGGACACGATGGAAGTCTACATAGATGACATGGTGGTAAAGTCGAAGAAGGCTGAGGATCATCTCAAAGACTTGGCAACAGCATTTGATATCCTGGATGAATACAACATGAAATTGAATCCAGCCAAGTGTCACTTTGGGGTCAAAGCAGGAAAATTCCTGGGATACATGGTCACCAAGAGAGGAATAGAAGCAAGCCCAGAGCAGATCAAGGCTATCCTGGATATCAAATCACCAAGAAATGTCAAAGATGTCTAAAGGTTGACCGGAAGAATAGCTGCTCTCAACAGATTCATCTCAAGATCTTCAGAGAAGTGTAAAGACTTCTATGATATCCCGAGGAAGAATCAAAAGTTCGAATGGGGAGAAAGGCAAGAAAGGGCATTGGTATCCCTGAAGGAATATTTATCCTCAGCACCACTTCTAATGAAGCCAGTTGATGGTGAGCCTCTATCCCTATACTTAGCCATTTCTGGGAGTGCAATCAGTGCCGTCTTGGTCAAGGATCATGAAGGTCAACAACATCCAATATATTATGTAAGTAAAAGTCTACTAGATGCTGAATCAAGGTATTATTATCTTGAAAAGTTAATTTTAGCACTTATAATGGCTTCAACTAAACTAAGACATTACTTTGAAACTCATGCTATACATGTAAAAACTAACTATCCTATTAAAGCTGTTTTGAGAAAACCAGAAATGTCAGGTATGATGGCAAAATGGCTTGTGAAACTTAGCGCATACGATATCTTGTATAAGCCAAGAACAGCCATCAAATCTCAGGCACTTGCCGACTTTGTGGCTGATTTTATCCAGGATATACTTGAAGAAGTTGAAAAGGAAGTTCAACAATTGAACGTCAAGGAAAGTTGGACTTTGCATACCGATGGTGCCTTTAACATAAGAGGAATAGGTATAGGTATCCTGCTAAAATCACCACAGGGGGACATAATACCTCTATCTATATCTTGTGAATTTCAGGCTACTAATAATGAGGCTAAATATGAGGCCTTAATAGCTGATTTGCAATTAGCTAAAGATATGAAGGTCAGGTATCCTCAAGTTTATGTTGATTCTCTGTTATTAGCTAACCATTTCAATGGCTCCTATGTAGCGATGCAGAAAACTTAGCGAAATATTTAGAAATAGTTAAGCAATTAGCTATATGTTTAGAAACATTTGACATAGTGCAGGTAACAAGAGAAGAGAACACTGAAGCAGATGCCTTAGAAAACTTGGCATCAGCTCTCAAGATACCTGGAGATGTCAAGATACCTATCATGCATATCTTGACTCCAGCACAAAGGAGAACCTCGAAGTCTTAGAAACTTCAAATTCTAAGGATAATCCAGCATCTTGGACCAATCCCATAATACGGTATCTTCAGGATAACGAGATCCCAGAAGGAGAAAATCCCAGAGCATTCCGAATGAAGGTAACCCAGTATATTATCCTAAATAATGTATTATATAGAAAATCACTTGCAGGTCCATACTTGAGATGCTTGGAATATCAAGAAGCACAAGAAGTTCTCAAAGACATACATGAAGGCGATTGTGGAAACCACACTGGGGGCAGAGCCTTAGCATCCAAGATACTAAGGACAGACTACTTCTGGCCAACAATGAAGAGAGATGCAATGGATTTCTCCAAGAAGTGTGATGCTTGCCTAAGACACAGCAACATATTACATCAATCAGCTCCATTATATCCTATCATCTCCCCATGGCCATTTATGAAATGGGGAATGGAAATTGTGGGAAAGCTGCCCAAGGCTCCTGGTGGAAAAGTCTTTTTGCTGGCCATGATAGATTACTTCTCCAAGTGGATCGAAGCAGAGGCATTCGTTCAAATTAAAGAAAAGGATGTGATCCCATTCATCAAATGCAATATCCTGACAAGATTTGGTATCCCGGCGGAGAATGTTTGTGACAACGGATCACAGTTCATCGGAAGAAGAACAACCAACTTTTGTGAAAGTTGGGGAATCAAGATGGTGACTTCAACCCCAGTACATCCTCAAGCTAACGGTCAAGCAGAATCCAGTAACAAGATCATCATCAACAATCTGAAGAAGAAATTGGGATCCAAGAAAGGAAAATGGGCAGAAGAACTACCATTTGTTCTTTGGCTGATAGAACCACTTCGAAAAATGCAACGGGACAAACACCTTTCTCCTTGGTGTTTGGGGCCGAATCTGTTATCCCTACAGAGATGGTGATCCCCACAGCAAGAACCAGCATCCAAGATATTGAGTCCAACAACCAAAGCCTTGCAGAAGACTTGGATACCATTGATGAACTTAGAGATCTCGCCATGATCAGAATGGCAGCATACCAACAAAGAATAGTCAAGTCCTACAACAAGAATATCAGGATTCGAAGATTCCAAATAGGTGACATGGTGTTAAGAAAAGCATTTCAGAATACGACTAACCCAGCAGATGGAAAACTAGCTCCGAAGTGGGAAGGTCCTTACCTGATAGATTCGGAGGCAGGAAAAGGGGCCTACAGGTTAATCACTATGAAAGGTGTTCCTATACCAAGAGCTTGGAATGCTATCTACCTCAAGGCGTATTTTTGTTAGTAAACTTAACTGGTATATTGGTATCCTCAAGATGAAGGTATGTTTCCTTATCTATTTTTACATTTTTTAACTTTATTATCCCTATATCAAGTTTACTGTCTTAAGCATCGGAGGGGTGTTAGCCAGGCAAACACCCACCCCTCATCAAGAGCTTAGTGTTTTGCAGTTATCCTAAGGATACTTTATCTCGACAACAATCAGAGGCTGATCACCTCCTACACGAATATGATATCCCTGATATCCCCTAAGGTTTAAAGGTCTTCACCTTTCCAACGAACGCCAGGGGCGCATGAATATGATATCCCGAATATCTCAAAAGGTTTAAAGGTCTTCACCTTTCACCTTTCTAACGAAGCCTGGAGCCCACAATGATTCGGGTATAGTTCGAGGCAGGCTGACCAGACCAGCTGACAATCCGTCTGTTGTTGGCTATATACCGAATCCTTATGATAAGTGGCAGACGTGTCACACAAATGGTTTATAACATTTTCATGTTATCTAAGGTTTATAACACGTCCGTGTTATCTAAAGTCTTGGCATAATCATGCTCATGCGTTTGGGACCTTCCCCAGTTTTATCTCAAGTTTAGACATTTTCATGTCTCTAAAGTAAAGGCCTAGTCGCCAGTAAAAAGGCTTTATCGCCAGTTAATGGGCTTTGTCGCCATAATTGTCTAACTTTGTTTTGACAGATCGCAAAATCTAAGAAGGTTACTAAGTTGCTTTTTAACTTAACAAAATCCCAGAAGCTTGATACTTAAAAAAGGTCAAAGATTGGGGACATCACATGTAAGCCTATTGGATTAATAAACGATCTCCGCAAAGGTACTATTTATACTTAGTTTTATCACACAATTTATATTGCAAGGTATGATCTTTTGGTTTGATTGTGATAACTCACACAAAGAATAAGGATACATTATCCTTAAGATATTTTTTGTCGATTCCTAATAATTCTTTTGATTATGTTTTCTAAAAATATATAATCGTTAAAACATTTTATCAGAATACATTAGTCTCAATGTTTTATTAAAATTCTAAAAGATATATAATTCTCAAAATGTTTGAGAAACATATTTTCAGGATACGTTATCGCCAAAGCGACTTGTCTCAGAAAATGAAATATATGTGATATTTTAGCTAGAACTTATTCAGATAAGTTAAGTAATAGACATAGTGCTTAAGGCCAAAAGATTATGTTATAACTGATCATAAGTGCAGAAAATTAGAAAGGCAACACTCGGGTTTCGTCTTGAAAAGCCAAGATCCCTTCACCCGAATATTGCCAGATGTTCAAAAGTCAAGATAACATGGGCTTCGTCTTGGAATGTCAAGATCCATCCACCCATTTATCCTATTATCCTAAGCTTACTTGTTCAAGACAGGAAAATAAAAATTGTTCAAACAGACCACTCAACCCAACATCAAGCACATAAAAATTGGGCTCAGGCTTTTTCTTTAACGCCATCACTGCCCAATGGCACCTCATCACCAACCGCCTTTGCTGCTCCCTTGGTCGCCACATCCATTGCCTCCTCCGCAACCTTTTCCACTCCGCTCGGACCAGCTGCCTCCACTGTGTCCCCATCAAGCTCAGCCAGTATCTTCTCTCAGCCAGCAACATCCCAGAAGGGGGTATCCAGACCAGCGTCCTTCGCCTCTTTAGCCATCTTGAGCCGAGATTGGAATACAGAAACAGCAGCAGACTTCTTCGCTGTAACACCCCGACCAAAGGCGGATTATACATCGGGGCGCCACATATTGTTTCATTACTCGTGACACTATTTGGGTGTCAATATTTAATAAATACGTTCATTCGCGCACGCGCAGGGTAAACACAAGGTATAACATAAATCATCATAAATCAATATATTATAAATCATAATATTCGAACAGCAATAACTTGTCTTGATACATTTTAATCTAGGTCCAAAAGTAAAAACGTCCTACGTGTCCACAAGCTTCAGAACAGCTACAGCAAACCTGAACATGTGTTAAAATAAACGTCAAACACTTGCGTGTTGGTGAGAAATCAAGTTTAATACAATACATAGATAACAATAAATCTGCGCGCAACATGTGTATGTCTGGTTTTCAACAGGGGTGTAATCTGATCGGGACCAACTCTAAGATTCATAGACTGCCAGTGCTCACAATTGAGCTCACAAACAAGACAAACTGTGCATGTGTAAACAAAAGAGAAAATCATAAACGATAGTTCTCCCGTGTTCATCTAATGGTACCATGAGAACTGCGGAATAGACCGACAAGACGGTTAATGATCCACACATACAAATAAACAGCCAAGTCTACGTCCTCAACACATGGGATACTGCGCGACTAAAGTTCATAAACAGTTTAAGACTCTAAGTTTGTATGAACACATGAACATCCCAAAACATTAAAAGCAAAAAGGGATTAGGTACGAGATTACTCACTTGATAAACGATGCGGTGTAAGATAAAGCAAGAACCAACTTTAAACAAGCACAAGTTAACCTATAAATAAGATTATTGTTTTAATGATTTGTTTTAAGTCTTGATTACAAGTTAGCATAATTAATAAGTAAATTATTATATATAATATATATATTACCGGAAAAGCAGGGCAGAACAGGGAGGAAGACGGAGGCAGAGAGGGAGGCGGCAGAGAGAGCAAGGATCAAGAGATCAGGAGAGATTAAGTGTTTTGTGTGTGTAGTGTTATGAAAATATTATTATTATTTATAGGAAAACCCTAGGAGACATAATCCCTAGAAAAGGGGAAAAGATCTTTAACAGGATCAAGCAAAAGATATCAAAAAGCATAAGAATCCAAAAGCAAAAGATATGGAAAGATATGGCAGCTGCAGAGGCAAGATAAAGCTGACAGGGAACAGTAAAAAAAGCATGGGCGGTTCAGATAAAGGTACTGGTCAAGCATGGAAAAAGCAGATCTCAAAAGATAATGTCAGTCACTTTTTCTGTCAACCAATGGGGTTGGTGCGCATGCTGCGCCGAAAGTAACTTTTCAGACATAAAGCAGATTAGGTCAACAGCTCAAAAGATAAGACATCACAAGAGCAACGGCTAGATTAAACAGAAGAAAACTCAAAGGTTTTAGCGCGAGAAGGCTGACACAGAAGGTCAAGAGAGCGCGAGCGCGAAGGCAGACAGAACCATCCTTAACGCATCGCGGAAAGAACTACATTTCTAAGCGCGCCGCGGGAAGAATCACATTTCTTAGCGCGCCGCGGGAGGAACTAAAATTCCTAGCGCGCCGCGGGAAGAACTATAATTCTTCGCGCGTCGAGGGATGAACTACGATTCTTAGCGTGCTGCGAGAAGAACTACAAATCCTTAGCGCGTCGCGGGAAGAACTACCGTTCTTAGCGCGCTGCGAGAAGAATTACAATTCTTAGCGTGCTGCGAGAAGAGTTCGTCTCGCGTATCGCTGAAACAGGTGGTCTTCACGCAGGATTCCTTGTAAGGGGTCTGGCGCGTGGAGCTGCGCAGACAACCTTAGGCGGGAAGGAACAAAGGACAAGCAAAGAGTTAGAAGAAAAAGAGGGAAACAAGGCTTAAGGGCGGGACGGCGACAAGAGGGAAAAGAAGGCGGAAAGAGAGAAGGAAGAGGGACGGGACGGCGGAAAGAAAGAGAGAGAAAGAGGCGGGAAGGAAAATTAAAAGTAAAATATAAGTATAAATAAATACTAAATCATAAAAGAAAGAGATCGGGTCAGAGAAACGGGTACCTGGGTCGGGTCGGATCGGGGCAGATGTTACAGTCTCCCCTACTTTAAGAAATTTCGTCCCGAAATTTATCTCGAAGTAGGTTGCGCAGAGAACAGGTGCGGGTACTTGATCTTCATTTGATCTTCCCTTTCCCATGTAAACTCGGCTCCGCGCTTGGACTCCCAGCGAACTTTCACGATAGGGATACGACTGCGCTTGGTTTGCTTTACCTCGCGATCCATAATCTCAACAGGCTTCTCAACGAAATGCATAGTTTCATCAACTTGAACTTCATCAAGTGGAATGTGAAGGTTCTCGTCAGCTAAACACTTCTTGAGATTGGATACATGGAACGTTGGATGCACATTACTGAGCGCGGGCGGCAGGTCAAGTCTGTAGGCAACTTTTCCTACACGCGCGAGAATCTTGAATGGACCAACATAACGAGGAGCAAGCTTACCTTTCTTCCCAAAGCGGACAACACCCTTCCAGGGCGACACTTTGAGGAGAACAAGATCACCAACTTGAAATTCGAGAGGCTTCCGTCTACGATCTGCGTAACTCTTCTGTCGGCTTCTGGCAGTTAACAGATGATCACGGATCTTGGCGATTTTATCGGTTGTCTCTTGAACAAGTTCGGGTCCTGTGATTTGAGCTTCTCCCACTTCGCTCCAACAAATCGGGGAGCGGCACTTACGACCGTAAAGTGCTTCAAATGGGGCCATACCAATACTGGAATGATAGCTGTTATTATAAGAGAACTCAATCAAAGGCAGGTGTGAATCCCAATTACCTCCAAAATCAAGAACACAAGATCGGAGCATATCCTCAAGAGTTTGAATAGTTCGCTCAGACTGACCGTCAGTCTGAGGATGATATGCCGTACTCATGTCCAAGCGAGTTCCTAGCGCAGATTGGAGAGATTTCCAAAAGCGAGATATAAAACGGCCATCGCGATCGGATATGATGCTCAAAGGAGTACCATGGCGGCAGACAATTTCCTTGACATAAAGCTGCGCGAGTTGCTCAACACGGTAGTTTTCACGAATGGGCAGAAAGTGAGCAGACTTAGTCAAACGATCCACTATTACCCAAATGCTATCATGTTTGCTTGCTGTCAAAGGTAACTTGGTAATAAGGTCCATCGCTACACATTCCCATTTCCACGTAGGAATTTCTGGTTGTTCGAGCAAACCAGATGGGCGTTGGTGTTTAGCTTTTACTTTAGAACAAGTCAGGCATCTAGCTACGAACACAGCAATATCCTTTTTCATACCGGGCCACCAATAAGTAATGCGCAAATCCTTGTACATCTTATCAGCGCCGGGATGAATAGAATACCGAGATTTATGCGCTTCACTCAGGATATCAGCGCGAAGATTCTCATCAAAGGGAATCCAGATGCGATTAAGATAACAGAGAATTCCACTTAGATTGGGCACAAAATGCGCTTCCGCGCCACACGCTAACTCGGCGCGAAGGTTACCATTACTGATGGATGCGCGCTGCGCGTCACGAATACGCGATTCAAGGTTGCTTTGAATCGGCGCAAAGTGAAGCTGGGTGCGCGGCAAGATACAGTTAAGCTGGCAGGGTTTTCGGCTGAGCGCATCGGCTACCACATTAGCCTTACCAGGATGATACCGGATCTCACAATCGTAATCGCTGATGAGTTCGTTCCATCGGCGTTGCCTCATGTTGAGTTCCTTTTGATCAAAGATATGCTGAAGGCTTTTATGGTCAGTGTAGAGGATACACTTAGTACCATAAAGGTAGTGTCTCCAGATCTTCAAGGCAAAAACAACTGCGCCTAGTTCGAGGTCGTGAGTTGTATAATTCTTTTCATGAACCTTGAGTTGCCTTGATGCGTAAGCGATAACCTTGCCTCGTTGCATAAGAACACAACCGAGACCTTGGTTGGATGCATCGCAATACACGACAAAATCTTCATTACCCTCAGGTAGCGCAAGAACAGGAGCTTCACACAACAATCGCTTGAGCGTCAGAAAGGCTTCTTCTTGCTTCGAGCCCCAAATATACGGTTTACCTTTGTGCGTTAGAGCTGTTAAAGGCAAAGCGATCTTTGAGAAGTTCGAAATGAAGCGCCGGTAGTAACCAGCTAAGCCCAGAAAGGAACGGATCTCGGAAGGAGAGGATGGCGTAATCCAGTTCTTGATTGCTTCAATCTTGGATGGGTCGACATGAATACCCATCTTGTTTACAACATGACCAAGAAACTGTACTTCATCAGACCAGAATTCACACTTGGAAAGCTTAGCATAGAGTTGCTCAGCTCTAAGCTTCTGCAACACCAACCGAAGATGTTGCTCATGCTCGGCCTTGGTCTTAGATTACACCAGAACATCATCGATAAACACAATCACGAATTTATCCAAGAAAGTCCTACACACCCGATTCATTAGATCCATGAAAACGGCGGGTGCGTTGGTTAAACCGAAGGACATGACCAAGAATTCAAAATGGCCATAACGAGTTCGAAAAGCAGTCTTCGGAACATCTTCATCGCGGATGCGCAACTGGTGATAGCCAGAGCGGAGATCAATCTTGGAAAAACAAGAGGCACCTTGGAGTTGATCAAAGAGGTCGTCAATACGCGGTAAGGGATACCGGTTTTTAATGGTGAGTTTGTTCAACTCGCGGTAATCGATACACATGCGAAACGATCCATCTTTCTTTTTAACGAACAACACCGGAGCACCCCAGGGCGAAGAGCTAGGGCGGATGAATCCTTTAGCAGTCAACTCTTGAAGTTGGCTTGCCAATTCTTGCATCTCAGCGGGCGCAAGACGGTAAGGAGATTTAGCTACGGGGGAAGCACCAGGGACAAGATCAATACGGAACTCGACTTCACGAGCGGGAGGGATACCAGGAAGATCATCAGGAAAAACTTCAGGGAAATCACGCACAACAGGGATATCGCGAAGCTTCTTTTCTTCAGCAGGTTTAACCACATGGGCTAAGAATGCAATACACTTCTTCCGCATGAGTCTTCGGGCTTCGGCGCAAGTCATAAGTTTAAGACCGCGGGAGGGTTTCTCGCCGTAGATATGAAGATCACCATTTTCTCGAGGTATGCGAATCATCTTCTTGGCGCAAATAACTTCAGCGCGGTTATGCGTAAGCCAGTCCATACCAATAATAACATCAAAGCTTCCAAGAGGCATGGGGATGAGGTCGATCAGAAAATCGTTTTCGTTAAGGTTAAGCGTGCAATCTTTAATCACCGAGTTTATTAAAATAATTTCACCATTAGCCAATTCAACTGAAAAATCTTCTTTTAAGTTATCGCGCGGTCGCGCAAGCTTCTGCTCGAGGGCGCGAGAGATAAAACTTCGATCGGCGCCAGTATCAAAAAGTACAGAAGCATAAAATCCGTTAAGCAAAAATGTACCATTAACTACGTCATTAATCGCTTGCGCTTGGTGCGCGGTTATATTAAAAGCTCGTCCGCGTGTCGCTTGGTTCGAAATCTGGTTCACCGGATTCGCTTGCGTGATTTGCACTTGTAGTCTCGGGCACGCGTTCCGGAAATGACTGGGATCACCGCAGTTAAAGCACGATCTGGGTCGTGGGTTTTGGTAGGTTGGTTGTGGGTTCTGCGGGTAGACTGGTGGTGTTGGCGCAATTGGATTGGCGGGAAGGACTCTACAGTTTTCTGCAAGGTGACCAGCGCGGCCACATCGGGTACAAAGTCGACATGGGACTTGAGGTGGGTGGTGGAGTCTACAGGTTGGGCAAAAGGGGTGGTTTCCTGTGTAAGGTTTCTTAGTTGGCGGGGCAGGGAGTGCTGGATTGGTTAAGGCATAGTTGTGGACTACAGGAGGTGTTGGGTAGGCTGACAGAGGGTTAGGCGCATAAACTGGAGGTTGGTAGATGGGTTGCTGGACAATGGGCGGGTTGGTAAGCGCATAGGCCTTGCGCCTGCGCTTGAGGTTGTTACGGTTTGAGGGTTCAGGTTTGGTTTCTGTTGGTTCAGGGGCAGTCTTGGTGAGTTTGGTCTTTTCTGTTCCCCGCAGGAACAGGGTTCCTGCTCTGACATGGTTGTCGCTGAGTACAGCGGCCAACTCGATGGCGTCAGAGAGGGTTACTGGGTTTCTTGCCCATACAGAATCTTGAATTTCCATGGGGAGACCCCCAAGGAATTTCTCTATGGCTCGGCGGGAAGGGGTAACAAGGTGAGGGACAAGCAGGCTTAGTTCGTGGAAGCGCGTCGCGTACTCGCGCGCTTCACCACTGTACTGCTTAAGATTCCAAAATTCCTCCTCCAGGCGCTTAACTTCGTTGGGAGGGCAGAATTCTCGCGTAAGAATTTCCTTGAATTCCTCCCATGTCATGCTAGAAGCAGCCTCTGCGCCACGCGCATGAGCTACTCCATTCCACCATGTAAGCGCTCTGGATTCCAGGACACTGGAAGCGTATAGGGTTCGTCTGTCTGAGGGGCATTGGGTGTGGAGGAAAGTGTTTTCTATTTTCTCAAGCCACTGGAGCATCACGGTGGCTCCTTCAAGACCTGTGAACTTTGGAGGGTTACCCGCGTTAAAGGATTTAATGTTGTAACCAGAGGTGTTGGTATTGTTTTGGCTCAAAGCTTGGGCTATTGCGGCGGCCATTTCCTGGGAACGTTGCTGTCTACGCATGCGCGAGGCTTCTCTTCTCTGAAATCGGCGAGATAGCGGAGGCATTCTATAAAAGTTTTAATTTTAGTTAATATCTTGGTTTTATCGCAAAGTATAACTTTATAAAGCTTGGTTTCGCAGAGTTAGATACTATCAAAAGTTAAAGTAGATTAAATGACTTTAAATGCAGACTTAATAAAGGTAACAAATTCGAATCAAGAATCGACAATTCATGTATCACCATGACTTTCCGAATTCCCAATTTAAAATATACGAGCAAACGAGTATTGGAGATTGACGATTCATGTATCACCATGACTTTTCAATCTTCAATATAAAACATACAAGAAATTGAGTATTGGAGGTTGACAATTCATGTATCACCATGACTTTTCAAGTCTCCATCCTCAGAACATAATCGTAAATGGAAATTGAAAATCAACTATTCATGTATCACCATGACTTTTCGGACTTTCAAATCCAACCAACGAGTAAGTAAAATCAATAAAAATCGAAATTCAACAAAAATCGAAATATCGCGAAATAAAACATAAAATCATATACTGCGTAAGCGCGAGCATATTCATAAATAACGAGTAATTAACAATAAGCGCGCAAACATGAGATTTCTCTCATGCGCGAGAAGGGACTCTTAGGTATTCTAGGCCGTTACGTCTAACCACCTATCCTAAAGTCAACGAGCTCTGATACCAATCTGTAACACCCCGACCAAAGGCGGATTATACATCGGGGCGCCACATATTGTTTCATTACTCGTGACACTATTTGGGTGTCAATATTTAATAAATACGTTCATTCGCGCACGCGCAGGGTAAACACAAGGTATAACATAAATCATCATAAATCAATATATTATAAATCATAATATTCGAACAGCAATAACTTGTCTTGATACATTTTAATCTAGGTCCAAAAGTAAAAACGTCCTACGTGTCCACAAGCTTCAGAACAACTACAGCAAACCTGAACATGTGTTAAAATAAACGTCAAACACTTGCGTGTTGGTGAGAAATCAAGTTTAATACAATACATAGATAACAATAAATCTGCGCGCAACATGTGTATGTCTGGTTTTCAACAGGGGTGTAATCTGATCGGGACCAACTCTAAGATTCATAGACTGCCAGTGCTCACAATTGAGCTCACAAACAAGACAAACTGTGCATGTGTAAACAAAAGAGAAAATCATAAACGATAGTTCTCCCGTGTTCATCTAATGGTACCATGAGAACTGCGGAATAGACCGACAAGACGGTTAATGATCCACACATACAAATAAACAGCCAAGTCTACGTCCTCAACACATGGGATACTGCGCGACTAAAGTTCATAAACAGTTTAAGACTCTAAGTTTGTATGAACACATGAACATCCCAAAACATTAAAAGCAAAAAGGGATTAGGTACGAGATTACTCACTTGATAAACGATGCGGTGTAAGATAAAGCAAGAACCAACTTTAAACAAGCACAAGTTAACCTATAAATAAGATTATTGTTTTAATGATTTGTTTTAAGTCTTGATTACAAGTTAGCATAATTAATAAGTAAATTATTATATATAATATATATATTACCGGAAAAGCAGGGCAGAACAGGGAGGAAGACGGAGGCAGAGAGGGAGGCGGCAGAGAGAGCAAGGAGCAAGAGATCAGGAGAGATTAAGTGTTTTGTGTGTGTAGTGTTATGAAAATATTATTATTATTTATAGGAAAACCCTAGGAGACATAATCCCTAGAAAAGGGGAAAAGATCTTTAACAGGATCAAGCAAAAGATATCAAAAAGCATAAGAATCCAAAAGCAAAAGATATGGAAAGATATGGCAGCTGCAGAGGCAAGATAAAGCTGACAGGGAACAGTAAAAAAAACATGGGCGGTTCAGATAAAGGTACTGGTCAAGCATGGAAAAAGCAGATCTCAAAAGATAATGTCAGTCACTTTTTCTGTCAACCAATGGGGTTGGTGCGCATGCTGCGCCGAAAGTAACTTTTCAGACATAAAGCAGATTAGGTCAACAGCTCAAAAGATAAGACATCACAAGAGCAACGGCTAGATTAAACAGAAGAAAACTCAAAGGTTTTAGCGCGAGAAGGCTGACACAGAAGGTCAAGAGAGCGCGAGCGCGAAGGCAGACAGAACCATCCTTAACGCATCGCGGAAAGAACTACATTTCTAAGCGCGCCGCGGGAAGAATCACATTTCTTAGCGCGCCGCGGGAGGAACTAAAATTCCTAGCGCGCCGCGGGAAGAACTATAATTCTTCGCGCGTCGAGGGATGAACTACGATTCTTAGCGTGCTGCGAGAAGAACTACAAATCCTTAGCGCGTCGCGGGAAGAACTACCGTTCTTAGCGCGCTGCGAGAAGAATTACAATTCTTAGCGTGCTGCGAGAAGAGTTCGTCTCGCGTATCGCTGAAACAGGTGGTCTTCACGCAGGATTCCTTGTAAGGGGTCTGGCGCGTGGAGCTGCGCAGACAACCTTAGGCGGGAAGGAACAAAGGACAAGCAAAGAGTTAGAAGAAAAAGAGGGAAACAAGGCTTAAGGGCGGGACGGCGACAAGAGGGAAAAGAAGGCGGAAAGAGAGAAGGAAGAGGGACGGGACGGCGGAAAGAAAGAGAGAGAAAGAGGCGGGAAGGAAAATTAAAAGTAAAATATAAGTATAAATAAATACTAAATCATAAAAGAAAGAGATCGGGTCAGAGAAACGGGTACCTGGGTCGGGTCGGATCGGGGCAGATGTTACATTCGCCCCCTCCATAGCATCATAAACCTTTATCAAGCACTCCGCCTCTTGATGAACCAACTCCTTCTTGACCAGTGACAACTCCAGTTTCAGGTCATCTAGCTCTTTGGTCTTCTTATCAAGATAACTAGTCTTTGTCACCCCCATCTTCATCACTTTAGAGATACGAGTATGGGCTTCATGGAGTTCAAGGCTCATGGCAGCAAACCGGGAGGAAAGATACTCGAGGCCCTACAAGGATAAAGAATCCCCAATAAAAGTTATTCTCATGATGTGAGAAATCATGACAAACGAAGAAGATACCTGCTGAGTCTTATTCATGGCGTTATGGAAATCAACATCGCGCACGGGAACGGATTCGCTGGTCTCCTGCCTCTTCCGTTTCTTAGAACCTTTCGCTCGACTGCCTTCTGGACGTCGGATAGAGCTGGATATGGGTTCTTTCTTGATAGCGCTTCGGGTGGATACCATGCTTTCAATATCTTCAAGGGCAAAAGCAGAAGCAGACTTGCCTACAAATACACAGGTTAGTATCCCTAATCCTTAAAATGTTTATACTAACATCTCAAATGTTTCTTACCAGACATAACGAAACTTGAGGACGGAGATGGTTCTTGAAAACTTGACTGAAGATAATACGTCCTCTCTTCCTCGTCAATAAGAAAGAAGCAATCTTATCCTCGGTTTCTCTGGTGGGAGGAGCGATCTCAAAAAACTTCAAAGCTGCAGAAACAAAAGAAAACATACCAGTCACAAAGATGTCAATGTATATCTTCAAGATAAAGTATCCTACTTTTGGTCACCCAGAGGTATGGAAGGTTTTCGGGATTCGGAAGCGAGTCTCTCCTAACAAAGAAAAATTGTTTCTTCCATTGGTCATTGTTCTGGGTGTTTTTCAAAACTAATGGGTTCCGACCAAATCTGATTTTGAGAAGGTATCTTGAGGATCCGTGGCTACGAAGATCATACACGGATGCTAGCTCGGAAAGAGTGAAATCAAGAGCATGATCCGTAATCAATCTCTCTAGAACAAGCAGAGTCCTCCAAACCATCGACATGGTTTGGGCGAAACTAAGGTCCGTTCTAGGAAAGAACTCTGTGGTCAAGGCAGGGAATGGATACGAAAAGCCGATTTTGAACGGCAAAAAAGGAAAACAAATCCAGGTCTTAGAGACCAAGTCAGATACGACCGCCAGATCAAAGGGTCGGAAAACGGTTCCCGGAGGGAAGCAGCCTCGGGATTGTAATGTAACATCCCGAAATTTCAAGATAATATTAATTATATTACTTAATAATAGAGGGAAAGTTTACTCGGGTTATCAGGAAATAAATAAAAGAGTAGGAGTTGGTATGGGTCGGGCTAGTGTCGGGTAATGGACGTTGGTTATGGATTTGGATTAATTGAGATGGGTTAAATGAGAATGGGATTTCAGGGATATAAATACCCCCAAAATCCCAAAAATATCTTCATTTACATCTATTTCTTCACACACTCAAAACACACACATTCTAACCGATCAAGATTCGAAGCCGAGACCCGAGATTTTGTTGATAGATCTGAGTTGGTAAGGTAAGAACAAATCCAACAAAGCTAATATTACTGAAAATGGTTAGGATTGGATGGGTTAACCGGACCCGAAACCCAAACTGCCCAAATCGGACCCCTAAAACGTCGATTTTAGGCCGATTTGATGGTTGGGATTTGTAGGCGCCGATCATACGATTCCGTGGGTACCAAAATCGAGTTATTTGGCTAAGAAACGAAGGATTTATGGGCAAACAGATCTGCAGCGCGATAACTTCGCCTGCAAGATTAAGTTCGCCTGATGAACTTCGCCTTCAAGCGTAACTTCGCCTTCAAGCGTAACTTCGCCTAAGGATAACTTCGCCTACGGCCAAGTTCGCCTAAGGTTTAACTTCGCCTGAAGCCAATTTCGCCTAAGGTTTAACTTCGCCTGAAGCCAAGTTCGCCTAAGGTTTAACTTCGCCTGAAGCCAAGTTCGCCTAAGGTTTAACTTCGCCTGAAGCCAAGTTCGCCTAAGGTTTAACTTCGCCTGAAGTGAAGTTCGTTTAGAAAATAAATTAAAAGCGATAAGTTAAAGTAAGCTAATACTAGGCCACCAGATTAGGTCAGGCGAGTATTGATACGTGTAACTTGTACAGTTAGCCGAGCTCCGTTAAAGAAGGGATTTACAACTATCGGAGGAAGAAGCAGAATTCAGGTGAGTTTCTAGCCCCATTTATGTGTTATGTTTTCGGGGCTGTGTGCATACTCAATATGTTTGTTAATACGCTTATCCTAAGAGATAAGTGTATGCCTTACGTGGATAATGTGAAATGTATGAATGATTGCTTGATGGTACGTGAACGATCTTCGGATATTGCACGTACTGTCAGGTTGTAACGCTATGTATAAGATAAGTATGATATGTATGCTTATGTGTATGAATGTAATAAAGTAAATAAAAGAAGGAAATGACGGTTGTATGGTTGTATGGTTACGAAAAGGGTACCGAGCCATAATAATACTCGAGGTATGATGTATGGTTGTATGGTAACGAAGAGGGAATCGAACCCTACTAATATTCGAGAACTAGGGTACCGAACCCTACTAATATTCGAGGAAAGAGGGACCGAGCCCTAATAATACTCGAGGAAGGAGGGTACCGAGCCCTAATAATACTCGAGGAAAGAGGGTACCGAGCCCTAATAATACTCGAGGAAGGAGGGTACCGAGCCCTAATAATACTCGAGGAAAGAGGGTACCGAGCCCTAATAATACTCGAGGAAAGAGGGTACCGAGCCCTAATAATACTCGAGGTATGATGTATGGTTGTATGGTAACGAAGAGGGAATCGAACCCTACTAATATTCGAGAACTAGGGTACCGAACCCTACTAATATTCGAGGAAAGAGGGACCGAGCCCTAATAATACTCGAGGAAGGAGGGTACCGAGCCCTAATAATACTCGAGGAAGGAGGGTACCGAGCCCTAATAATACTCGAGGAAAGAGGGTACCGAGCCCTAATAATACTCGAGGAAGGAGGGTACCGAGCCCTAATAATACTCGAGGAAAGAGGGTACCGAGCCCTAATAATACTCGAGGAAGGAGGGTACCGAGCCCTAATAATACTCGAGGAAGGAGGGTACCGAGCCCTAATAATACTCGAGGAATGTAGGGCGTAATGCTCTTTATAACGTAAGATATGAAAGTAAGATAATACAAAAGAAAGTAAGAAAGTACGAACGAAAGGATATAATTTTATGTGTACGTTGTGTATGGTATATGTGATAGATACGATTGATTGCTTGACGGTACGTGAACGATCTTCGGATATTGCACGTATCGTCGAGGGAAGTGATTAGCTCCTTGCATGGATATTAAATAATAACTTATAGATAGTGCTCCTTATATGGATATATATAGAGTTCCTTACATGGATAGTATAATGTTCCTTTTATGGAAAGTATACAGAGTGTTCCTCCTATGGAAATTCTATATAGTATGGTAATGGTAAAGGTTCTTTTAATAGATATTACGTGATGATCCTCCTATGGATATTTATACGAGGTTAAGGTAGAAATATGTGTCTTCGGATACGTTAAGAAATATATGAGAATAAAATTGTATGTTGCCTGATTAACTAGAACTCACTCAGCGTAGCTGACTTTTAGTATGCACGCAGGTGAGCTGATTATAGAGTTAGCATGAGGATGACACACGGCATGGATTGAACGGCTGGCATCTGAAGAAAGAAGTAAAGATGTTTTAAATATAAAGTTTTGTGTTATGGTATCAAAGAAAAGATTTAATGTTTTGTAATAAATGATTGATGTTTTATATTCCGCGAAAAGTTTTAATAAACTCTGATTTGAAGAACTGTGTTTATGGGTAAATCCGACGCTAAAGTAGGGTCACCGGGTTCGGGGCCTTACAAGTTGGTATCAGAGCATAAGTTCGAGAGATTTAAGCATCCTACATGCTTAGACTCGAACAGAGAACGGGATTTAAGTAAGAAAAGAAAGAAGATGCCAGTTCAAGAATGCCATGTGTAGCTCAAGCAAAAATCAGTAAAGGTAAGGTGTATGATTAAATGATATATGTTAATGAGAAATAAAAGACACGTGAACGATAAGGATAGAAGTAATTGATTGTTTGATTTGACCAACTGCTTAAGTAGAACCAGCACAAATAGACTCATAAAGGGAAGCGAATAGGACACGGAAAGCAACGTGATCAGCTAGTCACAGCTGGCCACTGTTATTGCCTGTTAGCCTTGCTATCCTTGTACTAGATAGTTCCTTGAGTGATGATGTTTGTGTTGTCCCTTTAAGAATACTGATGGCTGGAGCTGGAGAAGGTTTAACAGATTCCTCCGTATGCTTTGAGAAGCCATTCAAGAAGGCTAGATGCTAGCCATAAGTATTAAATCTATGTGTAACTTATTGCTGACTCGATGCGTGTTGATTTATGTTGAAATTTAGACTGGTGTTTATTAATTATGGTACAAATTGTCTGAAGGCATGTTAGTCATGATAAATTGACGTGTTGTGATAGAGTGTCGACTTAGGCTTTAGCATTAATATGATATAAGACAAAGCCTCTTGAAGATCGAAACGAGACTTGGTACATTGAGGGCCTCATGGACAAGCTACCTTAAATAGTTAATACACATGACCACCATTCGATGACTGCAAAGTCAGAGGTAAGAAGGGTAACTCAGAAAACGAAGGCGATTCAATAAAGCGTGTAAATATAAGAAACTTTCCTTTTATAGGAAATAAGTTAGGTTTCGGGGACGAAACCTCTTTAAGGAGGGAAGACTTGTAACATCCCGAAATTTCAAGATAATATTAATTATATTACTTAATAATAGAGGGAAAGTTTACTCGGGTTATCAGGAAATAAATAAAAGAGTAGGAGTTGGTATGGGTCGGGCTAGTGTCGGGTAATGGACGTTGGTTATGGATTTGGATTAATTGAGATGGGTTAAATGAGAATGGGATTTCAGGGATATAAATACCCCCAAAATCCCAAAAATATCTTCATTTACATCTATTCTTCACACACTCAAAACACACACATTCTAACCGATCAAGATTCGAAGCCGAGACCCGAGATTTTGTTGATAGATCTGAGTTGGTAAGGTAAGAACAAATCCAACAAAGCTAATATTACTGAAAATGGTTAGGATTGGATGGGTTAACCGGACCCGAAACCCAAACTGCCCAAATCGGACCCCTAAAACGTCGATTTTAGGCCGATTTGATGGTTGGGATTTGTAGGCGCCGATCATACGATTCCGTGGGTACCAAAATCGAGTTATTTGGCTAAGAAACGAAGGATTTATGGGCAAACAGATCTGCAGCGCGATAACTTCGCCTGCAAGATTAAGTTCGCCTGATGAACTTCGCCTTCAAGCGTAACTTCGCCTTCAAGCGTAACTTCGCCTGAGGATAACTTCGCCTACGGCCAAGTTCGCCTAAGGTTTAACTTCGCCTGAAGCCAAGTTCGCCTAAGGTTTAACTTCGCCTGAAGCCAAGTTCGCCTAAGGTTTAACTTCGCCTGAAGCCAAGTTCGCCTAAGGTTTAACTTCGCCTGAAGCCAAGTTCGCCTAAGGTTTAACTTCGCCTGAAGTGAAGTTCGTTTAGAAAATAAATTAAAAGCGATAAGTTAAAGTAAGCTAATACTAGGCCACCAGATTAGGTCAGGCGAGTATTGATACGTGTAACTTGTACAGTTAGCCGAGCTCCGTTAAAGAAGGGATTTACAACTATCGGAGGAAGAAGCAGAATTCAGGTGAGTTTCTAGCCCCATTTATGTGTTATGTTTTCGGGGCTGTGTGCATACTCAATATGTTTGTTAATACGCTTATCCTAAGAGATAAGTGTATGCCTTACGTGGATAATGTGAAATGTATGAATGATTGCTTGATGGTACGTGAACGATCTTCGGATATTGCACGTACTGTCGGGTTGTAACGCTATGTATAAGATAAGTATGATATGTATGCTTATGTGTATGAATGTAATAAAGTAAATAAAAGAAGGAAATGACGGTTGTATGGTTGTATGGTTACGAAAAGGGTACCGAGCCCTAATAATACTCGAGGTATGATGTATGGTTGTATGGTAACGAAGAGGGAATCGAACCCTACTAATATTCGAGAACTAGGGTACCGAACCCTACTAATATTCGAGGAAAGAGGGACCGAGCCCTAATAATACTCGAGGAAGGAGGGTACCGAGCCCTAATAATACTCGAGGAAAGAGGGTACCGAGCCCTAATAATACTCGAGGAAGGAGGGTACCGAGCCCTAATAATACTCGAGGAAAGAGGGTACCGAGCCCTAATAATACTCGAGGAAGGAGGGTACCGAGCCCTAATAATACTCGAGGAAGGAGGGTACCGAGCCCTAATAATACTCGAGGAAGGAGGGTACCGAGCCCTAATAATACTCGAGGAATGTAGGGCGTAATGCTCTTTATAACGTAAGATATGAAAGTAAGATAATACAAAAGAAAGTAAGAAAGTACGAACGAAAGGATATAATTTTATGTGTACGTTGTGTATGGTATATGTGATAGATACGATTGATTGCTTGACGGTACGTGAACGATCTTCGGATATTGCACGTATCGTCGAGGGAAGTGATTAGCTCCTTGCATGGATATTAAATAATAACTTATAGATAGTGCTCCTTATATGGATATATATAGAGTTCCTTACATGGATAGTATAATGTTCCTTTTATGGAAAGTATACAGAGTGTTCCTCCTATGGAAATTCTATATAGTATGGTAATGGTAAAGGTTCTTTTAATAGATATTACGTGATGATCCTCCTATGGATATTTATACGAGGTTAAGGTAGAAATATGTGTCTTCGGATACGTTAAGAAATATATGAGAATAAAATTGTATGTTGCCTGATTAACTAGAACTCACTCAGCGTAGCTGACTTTTAGTATGCACGCAGGTGAGCTGATTATAGAGTTAGCATGAGGATGACACACGGCATGGATTGAACGGCTGGCATCTGAAGAAAGAAGTAAAGATGTTTTAAATATAAAGTTTTGTGTTATGGTATCAAAGAAAAGATTTAATGTTTTGTAATAAATGATTGATGTTTTATATTCCGCGAAAAGTTTTAATAAACTCTGATTTGAAGAACTGTGTTTATGAGTAAATCCGACGCTAAAGTAGGGTCACCGGGTTCGGGGCCTTACATGTAAGCTTGCAATATCATTGTTTTTAAACGTGCATATCTCGCTCACGGGATTGGCAAGAAGATTTTGGGACACGAAGTCCTCAATACCAGAATCATGGAGTTTAGGGCTCATGATTTCCATAAGCTAAAGGAGAGAAAGTAAGAAAAGATTACCTGGATGGAAGAACAAGTGACTGAAAATGTTATTTATCCAAGTTATTATAAGGACGGCCTAGGGTTTACTCAAAGGACGGACGGATGACATGTGCATCAGAAATCCACCACACATGTGAAGATTCAAAATTCAAAATTTAAAAATTTTACAGCTGTAAACCATATCTACAGCTGTTAAAATTTCGGGACAATTGTTAGGGCACGGATTTTCAGTATCCTCAGCAAAGATTATATTCATGACGAATCCAGGATGCGGTATCCTCTAAGGTAACTTGTATCCTAATTTCATTATATTTATAACACGATCTTTGCTACTTTCTATGTTTACCAGGTCAAAGATTGTTATTGTGATCTCCCAAAGACTCGCGCTTTCAGTTAATAAAGCGTGACAAGGAAGGAAACATGCTGATTGAAGGGCTAACGGCTAATTGGAATGATTCCTTACTTTCCTTAAATATAGGGCATATTGTTAGTTTTATATTGTATAAATAGAGCTCTATACGGATCATAACACACACACTCTAGCAGTCGAGAACTTACTAGTACTCGCACTCTTTGTAATCACGATCAAGTTTGAGCTCCACAATTGTAATCACCTTTGTTATTAATAAACCGGTGGTGATAGTTTTCACCGCCCGGGGTTTTTGTGCTTGTTATCCTAAGGATAACGGGTTTTTTTCTCGCAACAAATATTTGTGTTCAAGTACTTTTACGTTCATTTCATACAAGCACCTGGTCCCGATTAGTAATTTGGTTACGAAATTACCATTGTCAATTTTTGACCAAAACAGTTAGTATGTTGACTTCCATGATCCTTATGTGACCCACCTCCCATCTCAAAACCAATTTATGAACAATCACCATCATCATTCTATTCTTTTGATTTAAGTTTTAAATTAAATATAGTACAACTATGATCAAAGATTTGAAGCAAAAATCACTGTCACAACACCATACATGGCATCACCAACCTACTTAACTCTCAAGACTCAACCTATTGTCCTACTTTCTTATTTGTTACTCTCACATGTCCAACCCGGTCCTCTCTCAACCTACCCTCTTCCTTTGATTTTGTTTATCCAACACTCAACCTCAATTCTTTTCCAATGAGTATGTTAAGAGAGGACCATCCCTACATTATTTAAACTTATTCACCATGCCTTGCTTATGATACATAAGGAATACAATGGTTATTTATCAAAGCACACAACACAAGCAAACTAAATACACACAATATACAGCAACAACTCAATCTCTCCCTTTTCACTTTATTTTACACTGGCTCCACTACCCACCTTCACGGCAGCAAACCGCCACCATCAATAGCCACCTCCGTCACCATCGGTGACAACCTCCACTATACCCTCTAGCAGTCACCACACCACCACTAGCTGGAACCACCTTCAGGGCTACACACTCTTGGTTGACAACCGTCCACTGCGGAAAACCACACCTTGTGCACAGAAACAACCATCATACAACCACCACCGCCACCATCGTTCAACACCAAAACACCACCAATAACATTCCACACTCTCTCGCTCCATACCCGTTACACCATAACGCCACCGCAATACACCACTGCCAACCCGTCACCAGCAGCAACCGCCTCCACCCTTCCAGCGGCCACCACGAACCACCGCCTTCGAAGTCCGGAACTACCACAATCGCTCACCACCACCTTCTCTCTCTCTGTAAAATCTCCTTTTAAGGTAATACGTACACACACATACTTATGATTCTCTTTCTCTCTCTTGAAGCACCACCCGGAGGAACCACCACTTTCTAACGCCAAACACCACCTCCATCGGTACGCCACCAACCATCGACGCACCACCTGATCATAGATCCAAACTCGACTCGAGATACCCTACGGTCCATTATTACACCCGAACCCGGCCCGAAACGCTCTTCGGACTCTTACCGTAGACCGGCCATGACGGGCCCGTTAGCGGTTTTCAATCTAAAGAAGCAACTAGGAACGTGAAGTTGGCAGGCTGAGTATCATGAAGCACAAACTAGCTCAAGTTTTTCTTGTTTCATCATCCTAAAAAAACCCCGAATCTTAAAGCATCGTGAGCATTACTCTTCTAAAACTATCTTTACTTTACAAGGTTATAAAGTGTGTTTATGCTAAGATTTTCACCCATGAACATCCACACACAAACATGTTTAAATAAAGTTTAAAACTATAAATCTAAACATAATGTGCAATAATGATAAATATGGTTTAAAAGTGAGTCTTATGACTAGAAAAGGAATTTAAAAATGCTTATCATATATGTCCATTCACGAGGTTTCTTTAAAGATGGATTTTGTAAAAAAATACATATATATGCACATTAGTTTGCTAGGGAGATGGAAAGTATTTTTAAACAAGTACGCACACGTGGAATGGAAAACCAATATTTTTTGTTCAAACGGTGATTTTACTTAAATATAGATAAATTAGATATTAGCTATGAGAAAAGAATAATATTATAAAAAAATTTTAGGAGTTATACGACCAAAACGATATATAAAATCGGTTAAGAGTATATGAACAAACGTGCAAATATGTTAAGTTTTACAATCATAACTTAAAGAAATATTACTTTGAAATAAATATATAGTGTGAATATATATTTATTGCTTGACCAAACGAATCGGCTATATAAAAACAACACCAAGAAGAATTATATTCTTAATATTTATATAAGTATATAAATATTTACTTTCAAAAAGAATACAAAACCTTATCACCAACGGGTCATCCAGATATCAAACGAAACATTCGGTTGGTGAAAGCAACCGACACAATATAATAAACGAAACGTCTAGTTGGTGTCTAGTTGGTGAAAGCAACCGACGTAAATGTAAATGAAACGTCTGGTTGGTGAAAGCAACCGACACAAACGTAATAAACGAAGCGTCTGGTTGGTGAAAGCAACCGACACAAATGTAATAAACGAAGCGTCTGGTTGGTGAAAGCAACCGACACAAATGTAATAAACGAAACGGCTAGTTGGGTGAAAGTGACTAGCATAAACCGACTTGCGAGTCGATAATGGTAACTAACTGACCTTACACGTTTAGGACGTGTGAAGGCAGCGGACCCAGGTGCAAACCGAAATTGTTAACGAATTGAACACTGAACGTACGAGGTGAGTTTCACTAACCCCTTTTACTATTTTACCGTTTTATTGTTTTATAAATCCGGGGTGGAAAACATACACAAATGCTTTTATATACGATAATTAGGAACAAAACACCAATCCTTATGCGAACATGAGTTGAACTATGTAGTGCTATAAGTCCCTTGCTTACATACTATAACCATTAGCTAACGGAGTTAGCCACATGAATATACAGATAGTACTATTGACGTTGACATTTCCCCCTATTTTAGGTTAGTCACTCTAACCTCCGATATTGCATCGAAACAGGGTGTGTATATTCCATCTGTGAGATTTGAACAGGGCAAAAGGGTATAAGTCGTGGTTTGGTTATAGGCTCAGGGTTCGTCATATTAATTCGTAGATTTAGCTAGGCTATAGAGGATCATCGTATTTGTTTCAAATATTATCGTATACTTGTTTGCGAACTGATTAAATGATTTATGAATAACGTGATTTTATATCGAATCTCAAAACCTGTGAACTCACCAACCATTGTGTAAGGAATCATGAAAAACGCACGTGATTTCATATCGAATCTCAAAAACATACTTTTTATGAATAACGTGATTTCATATCGAATCTCAAAAACATACTTTTTAAAACGTATGTTTTTCAGGGAATTAACAACACACATAAGGAATCATGAAGACGGGATCTCATTGTACAATTAGGATACCATTTTGATGTTTAACTACTTTTGCTTAAAAACAAATTATAGTTTGTAAACACTTTTTACACTATTGGTATCCTAATACAATTATGGTGGCGATAATCATATGCTTACGATATGCATGATGTCACGCACTCGCGTTTCCGTTTTACCGGGTTGTGAAAACGAGCCTACCCTGGCGTTGGGCTTAACTTGTGTATATGGTACGTTATTTAATTCATAGGATCCAGGATATGATCTTTAGCCAGAAATTGTTAGCCACATGTAGTGCACTGGTCCCATAGCCTCCAACCATATCCGGATAATCGTTCGCTCCAGGCGAGGGTGCCAAAACCCTAAATTCACGTGATAAGGTGAAAACCTTATAAACTTGGGGACAAGCCCAATTAAACTTAGGAGAGAGTTGGCCAACCTGGTTTTTCCACTTAAGGGCCCTGATGCTCGGCATTCCTGCAAACTAGATGTATTTGACAAAAACAAGTACTCAACATAGTTAATATCAATATAAAGTAAGGTTTTACCAAATAACGGGTTGATGAAACTGATTAGGATCAAGGATCCTAATTAACAAAAATATTTTTTGAGATGAGTGGCATTCTAAGCCCTTGGGAGCATGTCACCTTCCATATTCAATAAATGATATGCCCCTTTCTAGCCTTAGATTCGATTAAGTAGGGACCTTCTCACTTAGGTGCTAACATTCCATCGGCAGGATTGGTTGTATTTTGGAAAGCCTTTCGTAGAACTAAATCTCCAATTTCAAATCTTCTGAGCCTAATGTTCTTGTTGTATGCGCCGGCTATCTTTTGTTAGTAAGCTGCCATTCTAAACCTTGCTTGATCTCTAAGTTCCTCAATAGTATCTAAGTCTTGGAAAAGATTTTCATCATTCGTCTGAGGATCACAGATGCTCGTTCTAGAAGTTGGATACACCATTTCAGTAGGGATTACTGCTTCAGCTCCAAAGACTAACGAGAATGGTGTTTGTCATGTGATATTCTTTGGAGTTGTTCTATCTGCCCAAAGCACATAGGGTAGTTCCTCAGCCCATTTGCCTTTCTTTACTCCAAGCTTCTTTTTTAAGTTGTTGATGATGATCTTGTTGCTTGATTCTGCCTGGCCATTTGCTTGTGGATGAACCGGTGTTGAAGTGATCATCTTAATTCCCCAACTGTCACAAAAGTTAGTTGTTCTTTTCCCAATAAATTGGGAACCATTATCACAAATAATTTCGAAAGGAATACCAAATCTAGTAATAATATTTCGTTTAATAAAGGATATAACTTTCTTCTCCCTGACTTGAGGAAATGCTTCAGCTTCTATCCATTTGGAGAAGTAGTTGGTCATTTCTAGCATAAAGACTTTCCCTCTTGGAGCTTTGGGGAGTTTGCCAACTGTATCTATTCCCCACTTCATAAATGACCATGAGGAAACAATGGTGTATAGGGGCTCAGCCGGTTGATGCAGGATATTGCCATGCCTTTGACAAGCATCGCATTTCTTCGAGTATTCCACAACATTCTTTTTCATTGTAGGCCAAAAGTATCCGGTCCTTAGGATTCTGGAGAATAGTGCTCTGCCTCCTGTATGGTTGCCACAATTTCCTTCATGGAAGTCCTTTAGCACTTCCTGGATCTTGGGTTCTTCGATGCACCTTAAGTATGGACCTGCAAGGGATTTCTTGTACAACATATCATGTATAATAGTAAATTGAGATACCTTGGCCTTGAAAGCTTTGAGGTTTTCGCCTTTCGGGATCTCTCCATCTTGGGTGTACTTCCTTATTGGAAGGATCCAGGATGGATGGTCATGAGGGTGATCTTCATGATCTGTAAGTAGATTCCCATCTACTTCCATTGCCTTGCATTCCTCAGTTGTAGGAGACAAGACATGAATGATAGGAATTTTTACTTCCTCATGGAGCTTTAAGGCTGAATCTAGGTTTGCTAGGGCATCAGCCCCTGCATTTTCTTTCTTTTGGTACCTGTGTAATGTTAAAATAATTGAAGGATCCTGCAAGATCCTTTACTATATCTAAATACTTAATTAATTTCTCACTTTTTACTGCGTATGAGCCGTTAAAGTGATTAGTTATCAATAGGGAATCCACATAGATTTGAAGATACCTGATTCTCATACCTTTGGCTAACTATATACCTGCAATGAGTGCTTCATACTCTGCTTCATTGTTGGTGACCTGAAATTCACAAGCTATTGAGTGGGTTAGTATGTCCCCCTGTGGCGATTTTAGTAGTATTCCTAATCCTGTCCCTTTTATATTTGAGGCTCCATCGGTGAAGAGTGTCCAATGACCCTTGGTCTCCTCAAGTTGTTGAACTTCAAGATTAGCTTGCTCCTTTATATCACTACTAAAATCAGCCACAAAGTTAGCTAGAGCCTGTGACTTGATCGCGTTTCTAGGCTCATAGTGAATATCATAAGCACTCAGTTTGACAGCCCACTTAGCTATTCTTCCTAACATTTCTGGTTTTCTAAGGACATTCTTGATAGGATAGTTAGTTTTCACAATAATAGTATGAGTCTCAAAATACTTTAAGTGAAGTCTTAGAAAAGAATCATGAAGATACTTAGTGGAAGCCATAAGTAAAGCAAGTACAAGTTTTTCTAAGTGAGAATACCTGGATTCTGCATCAAGGAGACTTTTACTTACATAGTAGATAGGGTGTTGGTTATCTTCATGATTCTTTTCTAAGACTTCACTTAAAGTAGTGAGAGAGACAGGCATATAAAGGATCAATGGTTCTCCATCCAACGGTTTCACCAGAGCGGGGGCTGAGGATAAGTAGTTCTTTAGAGCAGTGAGGGCAGCTTCATGTTTCTCCATCCATTCAAACCTCTTATTTTTCCTTAGAATATCATAGAATTCTTTGCATTTCTCTGAGGATTTGGAGATGAATATGTTTAATGCCGTCACCCTTCTTGTTAGCCTTTGAACTTATTTAACATTCGTTGGGGACTTGAGGTTTATGATAGCTTGGATTTGCTCTGGACTTGCTTCTATTCCCCTTTTGGTCACCAAGTATCCAAGGAATTTTCTAGCCTTGACACCAAATACACACTTAGACGGGTTCAGCTTCATGTTGTATTTGTTGAGGATGTCAAATGCTACTTTTAAATCCTTGAGGTGGTCTTCGGCTTTCTTTGATTTCACTACCATGTCATCAATATAGACTTCCATGGTATCACCGAGTTGATCCTTGAACTTCATGTTGACCAATCTTTGATATGTAGCACCTGCATTCCTAAGACCGAATGACATAGCAATATAACAATATATGCCCATTGGGGTTATAAATGATGTATCCTCTTGGTCAGATGGTTCCATCTAGATTTGTTGAAATCCGGATGAAGCATCCATAAAAGTTAGCATTTCATGCCCCGCGGTAGCATCCACCATAGAGTTAATGTGGGGGAGAGGGAAAGTATCCTTGGGACATGCCTTCTTCAAATCAGTAAAATCGACACATACCCTCCACTTTCCATTTTTATTTTGAACAACAACCACATTGGGTAACCATTTTGGATACTTTACCTCTCTAATCATACCTGCCTTCAAGAGTTTCTGTACCTCTTCCTGGATGATTGCATTTCTTTCCGGGGCAAACTTCCTTCTTTTTAGATGGACTGGCATGAAAGAAGGATCAATTCCAAGTTTATGAGTTATAATGTTCTTAGAAATACCTGTCATATCCTCGTGTTTCCATGTAAAAGTTGTCTTTCTTCGTTGAAGGAAGGATATCAGATCCTTCTAGATGGATTCTTAAATCTAAACTCCAATTAGGACTTTAATATCAGGATCATTCGGGTCTAAGACTATTTTCTTGGAATCTTGTTCCCTTGTCTCCATGACATTCTTCCTTGTTTTCTGTAATTGCTATGCTTCCCTTAGATTCTTTGTTGACTTCATTGAAGAAGTATAGCAATCTTTGGCATCTTGCTAGTCACTCTCAATCTTTGCTATCCCCCATGGAGTAGGCAACTTCATAAATTGATGGTATGTAGAGGGGACTGCCTTCATTTCATGTATCTAAGCCTGCCAAGAATGACATTGCAACAAGACAAAGTATCAATAACACAAAATTTTTTGACAGAGTTTACTCCCTCGATGTAGATGGGAAGCTTGATGTCCCCCAGTGTGTTCTTTGTCTCTCCACTGAATCCTACAAGGACTGAGGATCTTGGGACATTTTGGATTCCGGAATATTGATCTTTTTTAGCACCTCCAGCTGGATGATATTAACTGAGCTGCCGCCGTCAATGAGGATTCTGCGAACATAGTGGTTAGAAATAAATAAGGTAATGACCAAACCGTCGTGATGAGGATCTTAGACATTGACTCGATCGTCTTCGTCAAAAGAGATGACTTTTTGCTCAATTGTTGTGGAGTCCTGATTGGCCTTTTCACCATTTTCCAATTTGCATTCCTTAGCATGCTTTTTCGCCGTAGAATAAGAAGTTCCACATATGTCAGAGCCTCCGAAGATCATGTTGATAACTTGGGCATCTGGTGGATGTGGAACAGCCTTTTCCGGGACCAGCGCAGGATCCTGGGTCCTTGATTTCTTTTTTCCAAACAGCTCCTTGATATAACCTTTGCCGAGGAGGTAACTGATTTCCATCCTCAAGGCAATACATTCTTCTGTCATGTGACTGAAGTCTTCATGAAAAGCACACCATTTTTATTTATCTTTAGGGGCAGGTGCCATCTCATTCTTCCTCGGCCATCTTGCTTTATCACCCAAGCTTTTAACATCGACCATTACTCCTCCCATATCCAGAGAGAAGCAGTAATCGGATATCTTTGGACAATCTTCATCGTCCTCTTCTTCCTCCACGGCATTGATTTTCTGATTGTTTGGTTTGGAATTGTTGTTCCTATAGTAGGATCCTTGTCTCCTGTCTTGAAATTCATTTTTCGTTGGGGTATTCAGCTGATCTTGTATCCTCTGATCTTCCTCCAATCGGATGAACCTTAGAGCTCTATCCCGAACTTCATCTAGGTTCCTGCAAGGGTTCATAACAAGATCTTGATAAAATGGAGAGTCCTTTTGCAATCCCATTTTGAACTCCTCAACAGCAGTCGGGACATCCAGGTTTGGGATTTCCAAGGCCTCTCACCCAAACTTAGTGAGGAATTGTCTAAGGGGTTCCCCCACAAGCCTGGACAATCCTATATAAATCACTAGTCAATTTTTCAAATGATCTACTACATGAAAATTGGCTATCAAATAGGTTAATCAAATAAGAGAAAGAAGTAATCGAATAGGGAGGAAGACTTACCAACCATTTGAGGGTCGATCCTGTGAGTGTTGTTCCGAAGCCTTTGCACAAACAAGCTTCTTTCAGCTTTTCTGGAATAGGATTTATTTCCATTCTCTCTCGGTACAGGGCCACATGTTCCTCCGGATAAGTGGCCCATCATATAATTTCATGTTAGGGCGGTGAAGCACTTTGGTATTTCAACATCACAGATTGGAGGAGCGAATCTGGATACGTTATGACTCTCCACTGGCATCTCCTGGATGGGTTTGATAACTCCCGGTACACTGGATATCATGTCCTTGAGTTTGTAACTCTCTGGCTATTGCTTGATTGATTCCTGCATCCTGCATACTACCATGATTAGTGCCAAAAGATACGTTATTGTAAGTGTTACCTCCTGTGTGATCAAAAGATCCCACTCCATAGCTATGTCCAGGATATGTTGTCTCAGTGTCGAGTGTTGGTCCGGCAGGAGCATTGGTCTGCATGGGTATGAAGTCCCCTTCATGAACCTTAGTTGGCGTTGATCGTGGCTCCTTCGAAGGTTCTTTTCCATAAGGGTTGTAGGACCTTGGCTGATGATGGACGATGGAATCTCTCTGGAAACCCAAAGATCCAAGTTGAAAGACTGAGGATCCTTGAAGCTAGCGATCTGAGGATCCTGGATAGTAACCTGAAGATCCGGACTGGAAGATGGAGGATCCTTGTGAGAATTGGTTTGAGGATCTTAAGTGATGACTCGAGGATCCAGGTTGAAAGATGGATGATCCTTGTGAATGCTGGGTAGAGGATCCTTTTAGAAGATATCCGAAGATCCCTGCTGATGATAAGAGGACCCAGGATATTTTTGACTTGGGAAATCTGGAGGGCTGAAATCAAGTATTTGTAGAATGATGGGACTTGTGTCTTCAGCAGTCTTCCTGGCTTTCATGATTTCCTCAATCTCGTGGAGGATCCTCTGGTTGGTTTTGCTCTGCTGCTCCATGTAGTTTTTCATCTGCGCGTACAAAACAGAAACATCATTGTTAGCGTTTGGGAGACAGTAGCAGATTTTGATCCAGAGAAAACGGCGGTCTCCTTCTTCTGAGCAACAGTTGTAGGCTTTTGTGGCTTCATGGAAGAAGGTAGTGGTGGCAAAGACATTTGAGCCGAAACCCTCGAAGCGGCGATTGTGGAAACAACTATTTCTTAAGAGGCCATTGGAAAATAATTTTGAGTATAGGGATTGAATAAAGGTAGAAATGTTTGGGATTAAAGCACCAATGGCCCCACTGTGGGCGCCAAATTGTTTTGGTTAAAAATCGGTTTAAGGATCAAGTAACCAAATTCTTATGTGAGGTTTGATGCTTGTATGAATGAAATAATCAAAGTAATAGATGTAAATGATGAACAATGAGATTTATACAAGGAAAAGCCCTTGGTAACTAGTATACCTCCGGCATAAAAACCTCAGGTAGTGAAAATTATCACTATCGATTGTATTATCACTCAAAGATTGATTACAAAATACGAACTTAGGCTGAAGTGAGTACAATATGTAAGTAGTTTGCCGAGAATTCAAAGTAAACTATGTGTGTTGTGTGTGTTTTTTAGCCATAGTTCGATGATATATAAAACAAGTTACAAACGGCTATAAACTAATTCTCCTATAATTTAGGCCATGATCTTCCACTCTTTCTTCACAGCCGTTTCTTCGTGGTTGGTCAGCTGCAAGGAATTAGTAAAAGTATCTTCCGTGAAAATAGGACAGCCGGTAGACACGTTCAAACACCTGCAAATAAGATGAAATAATTTTGGAAGACAACTGTTAAGGACCCTTGAACCATACTGGATCCTTGGTCCTGGCAGCAGATATTTACGAGCGCTGAGGATAATTAATCTTCAAGGATCAATGATCTCGGCCCCAATATGTACCTTTTTTGATTTAATTTTACGATCTGCCGAATGTATGGGTTGTTACCCTTAGAATTTTCACTAAAAATAAAATAATGTACTCAATTATCATTGTTCGATTGTTTGTTAATTTTACTATTAATAATTTATAATAGGGAATATCTTATAGAATAGTAACCAAGTTTTAAAAGTGTTCCAATTAGGTCACTCATGCAATTTTTCCCGAAATCATGTCACTAAATATTCAAATCAAGTCTAACCAACTTTTTTTGTGTGTCAAGAAAGAAATGGAGGATAAGATGTGGAAGTCGGAATTTGCAATATATGTAGTTAAATTTAAATAATTTGAAAAAGCGTTAATTATATTAAAATTTAAAAATAAAAAATAAAATTCACGTCGCTACTCAACTCAACATAAAAAAAGATAAAAAGATTTCCTACACGAAGCAAAAAAGAAAAATATTAAAAAAAACATGTTAAAACCTTTAATTTAATAAAATATGAAACTTGAGTGACTTAATTAGAACACTTTTTAAAGTTGATTGACCTAATTGAAACACTTTTGAAACTTGATTATTATTCTATGAAATTGTCCCTTATTTAATATAATAAATTTAAACATTTATATGAACGTCGGTGGAATAGATTTAAGAGCCCGACATAATAGATATGAGGACCCGACAGAATAGATATGAATGTCGATGAAATAGATCCGCTGACCGACCGTTTATTAAACAGTCGGACCGACTGTTTAAAGATTGTTAAATTGTCGGACCGACTGTTTTTAATAAACGGTCGGCACCATAACTAAAGGGCGGTTTTATTAAAAATAGCTGTCCCGACCGTTTAAGTGTATGCGTATTTAAATGTGGTTGGTTAAAAAATGAAAGGAGGTCAGATAGATTTGTCAAATGTCATATCTAATTTGTTGATTCTAACATCTTACAAAGTGACTATTTTAATTTTGGTTGGGGCAGGGTGGTTAGTCAAAGTGTAATTAATAAAAAAGTTTTTATCATTGCCTAAAATATAAGACTATCGGGTATGGGCATCGTTATGCCGCTGAACCAAGTGAGGTGGCAGGCGGTGCCGGCGGCGAACACCGCCCGGTTGTGTTGGTGCCGTCCAGCGGCAAAGTTGTTATGGAGAATTCACCGTTCAAAACGCCGCTCAAATCATCTACCTCTTTTATTTTCTATATAAATATTTTACAATATAAATGAGGATTAAGACTAACGCTTGATAGATCGGAGGTGCAGATGTCGCTGGGTGGAGAAGAAAGTGGAGTAGTGGACGGTTTCTGTCATTTTTTAATTTAATATTTTAATTATAATGTATTTTAAATTTTTGTTTTTTATAATTATTTAAGTAGGTTAAATAATTTTTAGTTAATAACTTGTTTTTGTTAATTTTCTTAAAAAAACTAAATATATAGGTTTGCATAATTTTTTTGTGAACATATCGATGTAAATTTTAACGAAAACAGATTTGTTTTTAAAAAAGGTATTTTTTTGTCTCGTAAATAATTTTGACACGTGTTTGGACCGATAAATTTTACAAAATTTATTTACGTTTCAGCTACCCTAGTACTTGGCATTGATGGGTACTCGTAATTTTATTAATGCTAATTCTTAATTCTAGTCTTTTTATTAATTTTAGTTATAAATTTAATTTTATTTCTATTTAATTCTTAATTCTAGTTATATATATATATATATATATATATATATATATATATATATATATTATTTTATTTGAAAAAGAAGTGAAGTGAGGAATTGGTAAATTGGTAACCATTTCTATAGTATTATAGAAAAGAATGAAATAGAAGGGGATATGAGCTGATATGGCACTGTAAATTGGAAAGCAAAATGACATGTATATCTTTTAGTCTAATGCATAAACAAGAGCACCCTAACAACCCTACTGTTGTTTTTTTTTTTTTTGAACGACTAACCAAATTTATATTTATCAAACTAGCAAGACGCTAGAAACATCATTACAACCAGAAACACTAATAGAAAAATAAGCACGCCACCAAAAGAACAAAGAAGACATGAGAATTGAAGTCACAACCCGTTATACAGTAAATCGATACCAATCCTTCTATGTGAGACATTTTCTTTTCAACCCTAATGCTGTGCATTCTAACTTCTCTCACTAGCTACTTATTTACCATTCCTTTTATTTATTTATTTATTTTTTTAAGCCGACTTCTTCTCCCTCATTCAATTCCAATCTGACCACCTATTTAACATCAATGTCCAACATTAATAACCTCTTCCTACTTTCAAACCACTATTCAAAAACACCATCAAAATCTATATTTCTAACTCAATTCAAGAACCATCAACAATGGGAAGAAAGCTACAATTTCTCCCCACTTGTGGCAGCCCTAGTAGAACCCTCTCTTTCAGGGCTGCCACCGCATCATCTACCGCCATCTCTGTCGAGTTTGATGACATGTTTGCCACCGAAGAGATGACATCATCCGTAGAGTCTGCGATTCGAGGATTAAGTTCCAACAGATTCTTTTTCAACCCGGGGAAAACAAACTCCATACTTGAAGAAGCAAAGCCAAACAAAAAAGGAAAAGAAAGTGTTTTACCATTTAAAGAAAGTGTGTCAATGATGGAGATGCAGTCAACTGACCCTTTTGTTGACTTCAAGAAGTCAATGCAAGAAATGGTGGAAGCTGATTCAGGGTTAAGAAAGTGGGAGAATCTTCAAGAGCTTTTGAGTTTGTATTTAACAGTGAATGATAAGATCAACCATGGTTACATTATTGGAGCCTTTGTTGACTTCTTGTTTTTAGATCTTGGTTCACCATTATCAGCATCTTCATCTTGTTCATCATCAGCTTCAAGTTCTTCATCTTCATCACCATCAATTCAACAAAAACCTTTATTAATGAAATCTGGTTGTAATAGTAAAAACAAGATGATTTGTAGTGAGTCAACAGAATCTGCTTTATCATTTACATCAGCATCTTCATCTGAAACCTGCTTGTCATCATGTTCATTGGAAGAAGATCTTGAAGAAGATGATGATAATCATGGAGATGATGAAGATCATCAAAGGCCCCTAAATCATCAGCTTCAGATTATGAGTCTTGATTGAAAGTATGACTTTAGTTTTCTACTTATGGGAAGATTTGTATATCTCTAGTTTTAGTAATGTACCAATGAGAGTGAGAGTTATCTCTAACTTTCACTTTGTGTTTGTATGTAACATATTATTCTAACTGATCTTTGTAACTTTCTATGTCTTCAACAAGGTTTATTAACTTTTCATTAATGTATATTTTTAGGGTCTTATAAATTAAAATATTTAAGGGGTTAAAAACTATATGTTTAATTAAAGAGGTGAGTGTTCAATTGACAACTAAATATATTGAAAACTATCATAATCGTATAATACACTTGTGCACACTTCTTTTTTATTGTCGTGCATGAGACAGTTACGTAATTGTTACACTTCTTCTACCCCCATTACTTGGATTGTCTTCAGTATCATGTATAATTAGTGCATTATACGGTTTTCGACTTTTCACGGTTCGTAACGTTTTTTTGTTAGAAAATAATGCTTCCTAAATTATATATGTCCTTTATAATAATAAGAAAATATAATACTCAATTTACCATTGTTATACATCGGATATGTCTTGGTTTTATAAGTGACTCACATCTGAACCTGCTAGTCATTAGAAAGTATAAAACTTTGAAATACGTGTGAATTTAGAACTGGTAATCATGATGCAAGATTAGTTCTAAAATTTTTGGTGGCCGACGAATGTCATATTAGTTGATACCTGTTTGATTACTCTAATATCAGCTAGAATTGAAAACATATACTGAAGATACTTTATAATTTAATACTCGATAAATTAATAACCTCGTTATAGATAGTACAAAATTAGACCCCAATTGACAAAACAAAAAAAATATATTTTTTTTAAATCCCAATGTAAATATGTTGGTCTCAGCAAAACTTGTTAAATTAGTAATTACTAAAATATTTCAAAATTCTAGGATTGTCTAGTAATAAATGAATCTATAGTCACTTGTTTTTTTGTGAAATTCAAATCAATACTGAGTTCATATTTAAATCTTCCGATTGCACTTAAGAGTTAAGATAGTGCATTCACGTATTGCAACAAAAAGTTATGAAGAGTTCTTATCGCTTGCAATGCTTCTTTCCAAGTGACCGGTTCCAAATGTAGTGAATCATTATCAACTTCATCATCAACCGGATTTTAAACGGTATCCGCCATAATTTCTTCAATACTTTGAACCTCGTAGCATTCATTATTTCCACCTGGATAATCCAACAACTCATTCACATCCATTTTGTGCCGATAATGCATTTCCGTAATCAATGTGTCAATGTACAAGGGAATTTGAAGGTCCTTGTTCTGTTTTATTCAAATAGGTAAAGTGAACGGACATAGAAAGTTTGAAGGTCAATGCAATAATTTGAGAGTTGCTCACGAATATAAGCCAACTCTTTAAATTAAAATTTTATTAATTTATCGATATAATAATATCTCCCTAAATTAATAAAATATCACTGTCAAAATATTATTAATTTATAGATGTTTTACTATATAACACATTATATAATTTTAGAAAATAAAATTTGAATTTGTAATTAAACAGAATTATAGAAATTGTCTTTTATCTTTACCTGCAATTTCACTCGTTTCCCTTTATCTTTAAAATTGACTTGATTTATACTTTACGTTTCTAAATGCTACACTGTTTGTCTTTTGACCCTAACCTAATCAATTTTTCTTGTTAAGTCAGGTTATGTACAATACATATGAGAACATATTGTTCATTTTACCCATTAATTAAAAAATATTTTAATTAATTATCTCTCTCGGTCTTCTTTCTTCTACCACCATCACTGCCCACAACCACAACACTCTCAGATCTGGCCTCAGTGGAAATCAAATTGTCCATGTCCACCACCCCAATGATAAGACAAGGGAGATCCAGGGACATTACAATGGGATGGCGGGTCGTAGGCAAGTCTTTCCATAGAGCCTGACAATTTCCCAAGGCTCCGAAGAGGTCGGCTTCATCTCCTTCAAAAAGTTCTTCCCATCAATTGTGAATGACTCCAACAGCATCAATTAGTCAATTGAACCACAATCAAGTTGTTCTCCAAAATCCATTGGCCAAATCTCCAATTGCTCATCCGCCACAGCAATTAACCTAACGATATTATAGATTCTGGAACCGATTATCAAGATGATGCATTGAAAACGTGTAATTTGATGAATCATTAACTGTTTTGAAATTAGGGTTTCTAATTTGGGGGAATTTTAACCGTTGAATTGACGACCAATTAAAGCTGTTGCTGAAAGAAAGGACGTCGTCGGGAATTTGATGTCGCCGGGATAGTTGATGGCGGTGGCGGCGGCAGGTGGTAGATGTGATGGTGGAGATTGGTGGCTTGTGGGATGCGGTGGTGGTGAACGATGGTGAAGATTTGGTAGTGAACTGGTGTAGCCTGATGGTGATGGTGGTGGCAGGTGAAGGGTGGTTGCAAGTATAGTCATAGAACGAGGGATGGAAAGAGTCTCTGAGAAAATGGGTTGTGTGATATGTATGCATTATTAATTTTTTAGTTAAATTTTGTTTTATTTATTAATATATTTACTCGGGATTCTCGATTATTCCATTTCTTGATGTTTGCAATGTATAGTAGTCAAATAGGATCATTTTCTTCTCAAGGCCTTTTACTTTTTTTTATCATGTGGGAATTAGAATTAATTCCAGTTTATCTACTTCTATCCATGTGGGGAGGAAAGAAATGTCTCTACTCAGCCACAAAATTTATTTTGTACACGGCGGGGGGTTCTATTTTTCTCTTAATGGGAGTTTTGGGTATCGGTTTATATGGTTCTAATGAACCAACATTAAATTTTGAAACATCAGTTAATCAGTCGTATCCTGTGGCTTTGGAAATAATATTCTATATTGGATTTTTTATTGCTTTTGCTGTCAAATTGCCGATTCTACCCCTACATACATGGTTACCAGATACCCACGGAGAGGCGCATTACAGTACTTGTATGCTTCTAGCCGGAATTTTATTAAAAATGGGAGCGTATGGATTGATTCGGATTAATATGGAATTATTACCACACGCTCATTCTATATTTTCTCCTTGGTTGATGATAGTAGGCACAGTACAAATAATCTATGCAGCTTCAACATCTCCTGGCCAACGTAATTTAAAAAAAAGAATAGCCTATTCCTCCGTATCTCATATGGGTTTCATACTTATAGGAATTGCTTCGATAACCGATACGGGACTAAACGAAGCTATTTTACAAATAATCTCTCATGGCTTTATTGGTGCTGCACTTTTTTTCTTGGCAGGAACGAGTTATGATAGAATACGTCTTGCTTATCTCCACGAAATGGGTGGAGTAGCTATCCCCATGCCAAAAATATTTATAATGTTCAGTAGCTTTTCCATGGCTTCCCTTGCATTACCGGGTATGAGTGGTTTTGTTGCAAAAGTGATAGTCTTTTTAGGAATAATTACCAGCCAAAAATATCTTTTAACGCCCAAAATTGCCATCACTTTTGTAATGACAATTGGAATGATATTAACTCCTATTTATTTATTATCTATGTCACGTCAAATGTTCTATGGATACAAGTTATTTACTACTCCAAACTCTTATGTTTTTGATTCTGGACCGCGTGAGTTATTTGTTTCCATCTCCATTTTTCTACCTGTAATAGGCATTGGTATGTACCCTGATTTTGTTCTTTCACTATCAGTTGACAAGGTCGAAGGTATTCTATCTAATTATTTTGATAGATAGTTTTATTAAATAAAAAAAATAAAAAAACTCCTTTTTACGAGTTTATTGGCTAATGAAAAAAAAAGAAGTATTTTTATTCTCTTAAATTTTAAATAAAGTAAAAATAAAATATGAATTTCAATTTTGACCCAATATGCTTGGTCTTTGTGAGAACCGCGTGAATCACTATACTACTTGATTCACATGGTTCTCGCCGGTTGAGACAATTTTTTTATATACACCGTATTGTATTCTGTTTGTATTCGTAATAACTTTTCTTTAATTTACCTAGAGGTTAACGTAAATGAACCATAACTATGTAACCCTATTCCTAATAGATTGACCCCAAAATAGCATATCCAAATTATAAGAAAGCCTAGAGTTGCCACAACTACGGAATTTGCTCCTTGCAAATTTTTATTTGTTCGAGTATGCAAATAAATTGCGAATACGATCCAAGTAATAAAGGCCCAAGTTTCCTTTGGATCCCAACTCCAATATGATCCCCATGCTTCATTAGCCCATACTGCTCCTGAAAGAATACCTATGGTTAAAAAGACAAATCCTAGGCTAATCAAACGATAACTCCAATAATCCAATTGTTTAAGAAAATGGGCCTTGTAATAATTCTTATCAGAAAAAAAAGAAGTTTTTTTTCAAAATATTGTTTCTTTCATTCTTGTATTGGATTTCACCAAATGAAAATGATGCATTTAATTTTAATAAATTATTACTTTTAGAACTATAAAAAAGATTTCTAAATGTAATGACTAGAAGTTCTACTGATAATAATGATCCACAAAGAAGAGCCGCATAGCTCAATATCATCATACTTACGTGCATTATTAACCATTCCGATTGTAGAGCAGGTACTAATATTGTGGGTTTGTGTATTTCATTTAAAAGACCCGAAGTAGCAAAGCCTGGGGTAAAAATAGTACTTGAGGCAATTATTGTGGTTAAATCATTTTTTCTTATTTTGAAATAAGGGACTATATGAATAAGGGAGAAACTCCATGAAAGAAAAATTAATGATTCATATAAATCACTTAGGGGGAAATGGCCTGAATAAATCCAACGAGTGATTAATGATCCTGTTAGGCATAAAAAAGTAGCTATCATCCACTTTTCTGATGAATCATATGGTTTTATTATTTCATTGCTCAATAAGGTTATCAAATGAAGTGTAATTACAATTGAAACAATAGAAAAAGAAATATGAGTTAATAGATGCTCTAAAGTTGAAAATATCATAAAAATGAAAAAGGGCGGGGGGATCCCCTATATTAATTAAAAAAAAGAAATGGGAATTTTTTTTATTATAGGATCTATTGGATATCTTTTAGAAGATGGCATGCCGCCACTCGGACTCGAACCGAGATGCTATAGCACTGCTTCCTAAGAGCAGCGTGTCTACCGATTTCACTATAGCGGCTTGCTCGAACTCATAATAGCCTATTTATATTCAATCGTCGAGATCGAGATTGAACAAGTCAATTCAACCAAATCAGTTTTTTTAGTAAAGATTCAATTAGTAAATGATAAAAAAATGAGTTCAAAAGTCAATTTGAAGGTTCATTAGTTTCATTTTATTTAATTTTATTTACTTTTTTTGTCATTCTTTATGGTTTCATAAATTGAAAAAAAAAAATTCAATTCATTGAAAATATATCTATTTTAGATTACTCCAAATTGACACATTTTTTTACAAAATAGTGCACAAATTAAGTTCTTTTTTTATTGGACTGAAAATTGGAGATATCGATATATAGAAAACTCATTACATATCCATATCGTAAATAAATTAACATATAATAAATAAATTAAGAAATAAATAAATATAAATTAAGTAATAAATAAATTAAGAAGTCAGAAAATTATTCAAAAATTTTTAACACGGAATGAATTAGTTTCAACACGTCATTAATTTGAACTAAAAATCTTATATCTGGCCTTTCCGAAAAACAGAAAAATTTTCCATTCTTATAATTGTAAAGGTCGATGGGGAAAAGAAGACTCCCCACCACCAAAATTTGAGTGAAAATACACTAAAAAGAAAGAAAAAATTTTGTATTTTTTTCTTGATTCTTCTTTTTTCCGAAAACAGAAGAATTCTTTTCTAAAATGAAGGGTCTATTTCATATTGATTAGAATATGGACTGTCAATTGTTCATTTTAGATTAACTTTGATATTAACAAATTACTGAGACTTTTTTTTTAGTAAAATCCATTCTGATTATTCCGATATTTTAGGACTTATATTTTAGGACTTACTTGTTTGTCGTACAAAAAAACTTTTTGAATTATCGGTAGAAAGAGATTTCCCTAATGACAAAGCTTTTAACGACACCCCATATCCTTTCCTTTTCCAAATATTTTTACGAATACGCCTCTTTGATATCGAAGTACGTTTTTTTGGAACTACCATTTAAAAGTTACTCGTTGTTATAGTTGGATGTGAAAGACATCTATTGTTCAAAACGAATTCTTTTTTCTTATTCATTATCTATATCTATTTTTTGTCTAAATAAGATTCTTTTCATAAAAAAGAAATTTAGATTTAGATATGTCAAAGATCGGTGAAAATTTTATAAAAAATTACTCAAAATAACAAAATTTTGATTCCATACGCTATTAGTAAATCCAAACATTTTGGTTTGGAACTTTTAGTTCTCGTTGTTTATCTCTCAAAGTTATCTCTTTATAATCTGCTAAATCAAACTTAATAAAATCAATAAAGAACCTAAAAGACCCTTATTTTACTCATTCTATACTTTATTTACATAGAATAAAATCCCTCAAAGGATTATAAACTTTTGACTGAAAAATTGAGTCTTTTGTTAGTCAAACTTGAGAAAACAATAAACCTTCAATTTGAAAATTTGAATGAGACTATTAATAAATCTGTTAAAGGATACGTGGTTTCATAAAAAATATCTCAGTCATTTTTTATTCTTTATCGATCAAAAAAGTTCATTTTAGATCTATAATCTTCTAAACTTTACTAATAACTTTACTAATAAATTGTTTTGATTGAAAAGCAATCCCATAATGAATTAGTTAATGAGTTGGAATAAACTAACTAAAATCAAGGTTTTTTTTCATTAGACCGATGCTCTTAGTTAATCATATAATTCATATTAGGATAAAGTACTCTTTTTAGCTTAAATTTAGATCCTTGCTCTATTGTTATTTTACTATTATAAGTATTCGTTTTTATATGTCACTTGGGCATATAAGTTGACCAATTATAACTTCTTTTTTTTTTAATTTGAACGATTTTAAAAAGACTCAGAATAAATACTAATATAAAATGATTCAATAAGTTAGTGCATATCTTGATTTTTTATTAATTTTTTTTGAAATAGGCAAGATCCGGTGAATCGGAAACAATTAATTAAGAATAAATTTTTTTTTATGGAACAGACATATCAATATGCGTGGATGATACCTTTTCTTCCACTTCCAGTTCCTATGTTAATAGGGCTAGGACTTCTTCTTTTCCCGACGGCAACAAAGAGTCTTTGTCGTATGTGGGCTTTTCAGAGTGTTTTATTGTTAAGTATAGTCATGATTTTTTCTATCAATCTGTCTATTCAGCAAATAAATAACAGTTCTGTCTATCAATATGTATGGTCTTGGATTATCAATAATGATTTTTCTTTAGAATTCGGATACTTGATCGATCCACTTACTTCTATTATGTCAATATTAATCACTACTGTTGGAATTATGGTTCTTATTTATAGTGATAATTATATGTCTCATGATCACGGATACTTGAGATTTTTTGCTTATATGAGTTTTTTCAGTACTTCCATGTTGGGATTAGTTACTAGTTCAAATTTGATACAAATATAAATTTTTTGGGAATTGGTTGGGATGTGTTCGTATCTATTAATAGGATTTTGGTTCACACGACCTGTTGCAGCAAAGGCTTGTCAAAAAGTATTTGTAACTAATCGTGTTGGTGATTTTGGTTTATTATTAGGCATTTTAGGGTTTTATTGGATAACGGGGAGTTTCGAATTTCGTGATTTATTCCAAATATTCAATAACTTGATTTCTAATAATGAAGTCAATTTTGTGTTTGTTACTTTGTGCGCTGTTCTATTATTTGCCGGTGCGATTGCTAAATCTGCGCAATTTCCCCTTCATGTATGGTTACCTGATGCAATGGAAGGGCCGACTCCTATTTCGGCCCTTATACATGCTGCTACGATGGTAGCTGCGGGAATTTTTCTTGTAGCTCGACTTATGCCTCTTTTCATAGTCATACCCCACATAATGAATTTTATCTCTTTGATAGGGATAATAACAGTTTTTTTCGGAGCTACTTTAGCTCTTGCTCAAAAAGACATTAAGAGGGATTTAGCCTATTCCACAATGTCTCAATTGGGTTATATGATGTTAGCTTTAGGTATGGGGTCTTATTGCAGTGCTTTATTTCATTTGATTACTCATGCTTACTCCAAAGCATTATTGTTTTTAGGATCGGGATCCGTTATTCACTCAATGGAAACTCTTGTTGGATATTGTCCAAAAAAAGTCAGAATATGGTGCTTATGGGAGGTTTAACAAAACATGTACAAATTACTAAAAATTCTTTTTTATTAGGTACATTTTCTCTTTGTGGTATTCCACCCCTTGCTTGTTTTTGGTCCAAAGATGACATAGATGGATAAAAAGTCTAATATAACCTTGTGGTTCCTAATTTAACGGAAAAAATTAACTGGGTTAGAATCAAATACAAATGGTGTCGTATTTGAAAACGTAAAATACAAATCAAATCAATTTTAAAGATATAGGACAAACGATGAAGTTTGATACAAACATAAATGAAAATATTTGTAATTCTGTCATGTAATTACTTACATGCTTTTACTAATAAATTAGAATTGTTAACTAAATGTCTTTTTGTTGCAAATTTGATCTTTTAATATGATTTTTAAATGAGTTTATGATCATACTTTTCATTAATAAAAAAATGTTGTTAACAGTAAAATGAAAGGCAAACAAAACAATAAGTTACACCAATTTTAGATAACGTACACCCGATCGTTTTCATCAGTGTTCGCGCAAGTGGGACACAAAGGTGAGTAAATATCTACATACTAGTTTACTCCCTGTGCTTTACAAATTGTTATTGTGTTATTAGAAATTAAAAGGATAAAAGAAATGCGTGTCGACATAAAATCTGTCATAAAGTAAAAAAGACATTAGTAAAAAGGCTTGTAACTATCACATAACTTACTATGCAACTGGTAAAGCAGATAATACAACTGCTAATAAAACTTTATTATAATAATTAAAAGAATTATGGATTTGTTTAACATGAGAAATTTAGAACTCGGTAGCGGAAATTTACAGTGATCCGTCAATACCCTACTAAATTACGGAATCAATTAAATTGCAGCACATGTTAAATGGACGCTCCCCACCCCCCACCATTTTTTTGCATTTTCGTCATATCTTCGTCACTGTTAACATTCCACCACCCTTAGAACTAGTTTTATACCCATCCGGTGAACGGGTAGTTTAATGTCATAATGAAAATACTAATCGTCTTTGCATTCTAAACCAAAACGTCTATTTAAGATAAAAACACAACTCAGTTTAAATTATGACTTCGTGATATAACAATCCATCTTCTGTCTTCTATAATTTGTTTACTAAATTCTCTAAGGAGATCATCCTCATGTACAAAAGACATAAAGATTATCAAAAGCTAACTGCATACCTATTAAATTTATTATCAAGATTGTAATATATGTATGCACCTTTGGAGGATGCAGACACGTAACATTGGAGGAAATTTTGTAAATATCATTGTCCTCTACCTTCTTGTGGGCTTATTAAATAAGTACTTAAGTATTAATTGCAGTTAAAGAATGTTTAGTCATCATCATGTGTAAAATAGGTTAAAAATTGACCCTTTTTTAAATGACCCAGACTTATTTTGCATATAACATGTTTGGAGCCAAACACGTTTTGCCGGTTTGAAGAGGTAGGTCCCAGCAGAGCCCAGTTGGACCCGCAGGACTCAACTTGAAGAGAGACGTCTGCGCAGAAACCAACTGGATCCGCAGGACCCACCATGCTCAGAGACGTAACGTCCTTACGCGCAGTACGCAAGCTGTTCCAGCAGAAAATGCCTCCCAATGGTGAAGTACTCCGCCTGTTCCCGCAGCTGCGGATACAAGTCATCAGGGAAGGCCACCCGCGCAGCAAGGCTACACGCACAAGGCACTTAGCTCTCAATAATTCAGTAGTCACCTGAAGGAATGAGCAAAGCCGGGAACAATCCCGCATAAAGGCGGGAGGGGGAATACTCCCGCCCAAATGAGCCAGTCCGTACGATACTGGAAGATCTTTTGTACTGTACCTGACGAGGTATGGGCAAAAGATCTGACCAGAGATACGACAGCCCATTGACAACAGTATGACGAGCAGCATGCTCTTGTACTGTATGTCACTATTAGCCGCTACCTACTCACCAACTCCTGTCATACCACGTGCATAGCCTGCAGTTGGTGGAAAAGGAATAGTACACAGCAGGCCTGGTCATTGTCAGCCGCTGCCTACCCACCAACTGCCAGCATGGCACGTGCGTAGGCCACAGTTGGTAGAACAGGAATACTATTCAGCCGGCTATACCCTCTTGGAAACCTACCTTCGGTTATAAATACCCCAAATGGTATGATCATCTCATCTTATCTTGTATCTTATATCTCATACCTGATAACTACTCTAGCAATCTCTTAATATACATTTATATTCAAGAGCAATCTAGTCTGATTCTCACGCCGGAGGGTGGTCACAAGGAGGAACCTCCCCCTTCTCAGTGACGAGCTTACGGTGTCTGTTTTGCAGGTTATCAGAAGAACCATCTTTGCCGGGTCTAACCCCACGTGGAAAACATCTATTTAACCCCCAGATTATCCGTAATCTGCCCGGGGTCGATTAGTGTTTCTTCATTGGCGCCATCCGTGCATAAAAGCTAGAACTTCATTTCTTTTCAGTTTTTTCAAACTTCTGGAAAGATGGTTAAAGAAACTCCGGTAACCACAACCCCAGCTACTGGGGGGAATACCGGCGACTACACATTTTTTACGAACACTACCCCGGTTACCCAAGCCGGGGCAAGTGCAGTAAATTTTACGAACACTACCCCAGTTACCTAAGCTGGGGCAAGTGCAGTAAATAATCGCTCACTGGGATTCACCGATACCCAGTTAGAGAGACAAAGAACGAGGCTCCCCCGCCAAACACTCGATGAAGTCAAAGCGTGGGCGGAAGCACGTCAAAAAGAATTCCAAGCTGAGTTGGATGAACGCTTACGTTCACTCCAACAGCCTGAAGAATACTTAGACGATGATTCGGAGGAATCCGATAGTGACGCAAACCCTCGTCATAGGGCGAAAGGGAAGCGTAAGGAAACGGACTCCCAACCGAGAAGGCGTTTTGGAGAAACCTTCAAACCAAAAAACGTAGGTGGAAATCCACGTGACTTCTCCAAAACATTCACACCAACTGCTGCAAAGGCGGGAACGTCCAAATTTGCAAGGGACATTGCGGAAGCAATCGTCCCGAAAAGTGCCAAACTGATGTCTAACATCGGCACTTACGATGGTATATCTGATCCAGACGATCATTTGAACAGGTTCATAGCGGGGGCAACCGTCAGTAGTTGGACGGAACCTACGTGGTGTTACATGTTCCAAATGACGCTTGTTGGGGCAGCTAGAGCGTGGTTCGATCGTCTACCGGTCCACCACATCTACGATTGGGAAGACTTCCAGCAAAAATTTAGCCAACACTTCAGCCAACAAAGAAAGTATACCGAAGAGCAATGGACAATCCTCAAATGCATTCGAGAGGAAGATGAATCTTTGCCAGACTTCATCACTCGCTTCAACTCAAAGAAGCTAAGTCTGGGTAATATTAGCGAAGATCTTGTTCGCGCTGCTTTCATCCAGGGCGCAAACGACCCAGAGCTCATCCGCACCTTATCGGGTAAAGATGGCATGCCATCCACATGGGATGCCATCATGACAGCAGCTAAACGCTTTGCGGAAACGGAGAAGCAACTGGGTAGAGATCTCCCCCAGAGCACAAACCTCTACACCCAGAAAACAAGAGAAGACAACGTCCTCACCACCCGACTAAACAAAAAGCGGAAGCTAGGCATTTGGCAGTCAAGGGTAAACTTTGACACATCAGGCTTGCAACATCGGTTAGGCGGAAGGGATAACGTACAGTCGAACCAGAACTCCAGATGGACGCCACTCACCAAAAGCGTCACCGAGATATTCGCCACTGAGGAGCTCCCATAACCAAAGGCTCCAATAATCCGACATCGTCACAACGCTGATCGGAGCAAATACTGTGACATTCACAGGACAAAAGGCCACAACACTGAAGAATGCACAGACGTAAAGGACATGGTCGAAGCATTTGTCAGAGATGGGACGCTCGCGCACCTCGTGGCGCAATGAACGCTGAGCAGGCTGATGCGTGTAGAACCCCAGTTGGGGAAAACACGAATAAAATTGCAGCTTCAATGTTGGAGACTACATACTGCGTAAACAACGAGATCCCGAACCAGGTGCATATCGGCTCGATGGCACTCTCATCCCAACAACATGGAAGGGAGCTCAATTACACAGTTTGCATGTAGATCAATTCCAAATTTGTAAAGAAAAGGCCCAGAGCCACTTCTAATGGAAATGATTCTCCTTAGAACATCGACACTGATGATTTTACATTTATGCTTAACTTTCCACACGGATATGCCGGTCCTCACCGCATACATAAGTGCGAAAGTCGTTGCGTGGGGAAGGCGGCAAAACCCGCATAAACCCAAAAAACGGCAAACCTTCACGCAGGTCAGTTAAGGGTAAAGTTCAGTCATCCCACTAAATGAAAGTGCCGGTCTATCCGCACGAATCATGATAGAGGAAACTGAACACTAACCTATTAACAACCGCGCGTCGAACGGTTAATTTATTCAACACTGATATGCCGGTTTTCACAGCATAATTACGTGGAAAGCCGTTGCGTGGGGAAGGCGGCGAAACCCGCATAAACCCAAAAAACGGCAAACCTTCACGCAGGTCAGTCATAGGTAAACTTTGGTCATCCAACTAAATGAAAGTGCCGGTCCTAACCGCACAAATCATGAGAGGAAACTGAACCTATTGACAACCGCGCGTCGAACGGTTAACTTATTCAAAATACTTTTGAAAATTTCTAAAAGGATGAGGAAAACCTCCACGCAGGCCAGATAAAGGTAAAGTTTAGCCATCCTACTAAGTGCAAGTGACGGTCTTACCCGCACAATCACGAACGAGGAAGCAAAACTTCAACCTATTATCTACCACGTTCAAAGGTTAACTTATTCTAAACACTTAGAAAATTTCAAAGGAAAAGATGAGGAAAACTTCCACGCAGGTCAGATATAGGTAAAGTTTGGCCATCCTACTAAGTGCAAGTGACGGTCTTATCCGCACAATCATGAAAGAGGACGTAAAACTTTAACTTATTATCTACCACGTTGAAATGTTAAATTATCTAAGTACTAAAGAAATTGCTAAGTTAAATCAGAATATGCGTGAAATAAACAAGGCAAAGGATTGGCAAATAATCTTTATTCCATCGAAATTCAATTATTACACAGATTGTTGGGTACATACCCGCATACAAAAGAAGCTATACAAAAATAAAAATCTACTCTAATGGTGGAAAGGGATCTTCAAGATCAAGCCTCAGGACCACTACCACTTGGACCCGCACCATCCGTAGAGTGTGGCGGTTCAAGGAAAGCTTTAAGGATAGCTAGCCCATCATCAGCAGCGGCAACTTCGTTTACCTTCTCCACCACCGGATGCGGGAAGGCGGCATACTGATTCACTGCTTGGTCGTATACAGCTTCAGTATCCACATCAAATAAAGGGAAGTTGGAAGGCGGGATGCCTTTCTCAACGAACCCTAGACCAAGCAGGAAGCCGGCCTTTTCCCCATCCTCATGAGAAGCGTTGAGGGCTGCGCTCATAGCATCATCATAAGACGTCTCCGTGAAGACCCGATGCACAACCTACAAAAAGAAAAAAAATACAAGTATCAAAACATTTTCTATTTACAAAGAAAAGCGTAACGACATGAAAAGCTTACCTGAGACAATGCTTCTCGAAGAAGCCATTCCTTGGCAACCAGAGCTTCTTGGAGGGCGGCTTGAGCTTGGTTACAGGCGCGTTCGGCTTCACTTTTATTGAGGTTGGCAAGCAACACTTCCTTTGCAGCAGCCTCTTCAACGCCCTTTAGCTTCCGCTCAGTGTGGTCAAGCACGCCCCTCTGGTCCAGGACCTCTTGGAGCTTCTTCGCGTCCTCCATGGCCAAGGCATCATGAGCCTGTTGGAGCGCCTCTAATTTAGCTTTAAGTTCCTCATTCTCGAGGCGTAGAGGCTCAGCAACAGCGTCAGCCTTGGTGGCCCTTTCAGTTGCGTTCCTAGTAGTTTCCTTAGCCAGCCGAAGCTGTTCGTTAACAGCTTGGGCAGCCTTGGAACGGGCCTCGAGACGGGCCTGAACTTCAACTTCAAGGGCCTTGAACGCCTTCTCCTTCTCCGCAGCAGCCGCGGAGAGCCTCCTATTCTCCTCCCGGACAGCCCGCGCCTGAGCTACTTCTTGAATGCGAGCTGCTTTTAACTTGTCGTTTTCACGACAAAGCAGCTCGACGCGCGGCTGCATCCGGGCCAGGAGAACCCGAAGCTCATTGGTTAGCCTACCCTCCTGGTAGCTAGCCATGGCTTCCCCCAACGCACCACTGGGAGCTGCGTGACGAGCCCACTCCACGCACTCCACAGGTGTGCGACGGGTTGTTCCTCGGCGGATGTTCCATCGTGGAACATACACTTCATTGGAATCCGACATTGCAAAAAACAAAAAGCAGTTAGGAAAAGATGATATAAAAAAAAAAGGCAAAAGAACCCTACGCACCTGTAGGGTCAACAACAGGCCGATAGCCGCCAAACCCATCACCTGAACCCAAGGGAAATCCGTCCAAGAGGTCAGGTAGATGGGAAGGAGGCAGAGGTTGGCGAGAAGCCCCATGCATACCTGATGGATCGGCCGTCGTTGCCGATTACGGAGGAGGCATGGTGAAGGCCGCCGCGGTAGTAGAAACCAACGGAGGTGAACTCACCATAGGTGAACTCACAATCGTGGTCGTCGCTGCGGAGTCCGCAGAAAAAGTAACCGCCGGCTCAGTGAAAGATGCGGTAAAAATGGCACTGACAGCCGGCGGTGATGTCATCACAGCTGGAACAGTTGGCTCAATGGAGTGAGCAACTGAACCAGCGGAAGCAGGCGCAGCCGCCTGGGTCGTCGCCTCAGGTAGGCTGACCAAGCCTACCGTCATGGGCGGGGAGGTACTCCTCCTCGCTTCACCCTGGAATGCGGTAGCATCCACGCCTGCACAAAGAAGATAAGTATTAATGATGGAAAGCTATGAAGTTAAAAATAAAGTTTGTACTTACGGGTTTTCTTGAGCCTAAAAGTGCGGACAGGCGGGGATGAACCCGATGGAGCCGGCCTCTTCACGCCGCTCACCGTTGTCATCCTGGGCTCTCCGGAGGTGACAGTCGTCGCAGCCTCCGGAGCAGTGGTCTTATCACCACCAGGGTTCCCCGCCACCTCTTCGCTCTCGGTCTCTGAATCAGACCGGGGCACCGGATCGGCAGTGGAGGCCACCTTCGCCTTCCCCTTCCCGCCGGCGGCCTTCTTCTTCCGCACCAACGGAGGACCATCAGCGGATTCCTCATCAGAACATAAGATTAGAGGAATTCCAGCAGAGGTTTCAGCATTGAGGGGTCGAGGGTTGAATAACGCCTTACCTGGCCGCCTGGCGCTCAGGATCTCGTGGCCTGGCGGGTAGACCTCCACGAACCGATCCGCCGTCTGTTCAAGGATGGGCAACTCGTTCTCATCTAGAGAACGAGTACCCATCCAGGCGGGACCATCAGCCTCCCGCGGATACAGGAGCGACTGCAAGTCGTTCCCCTCTGAAATAAAAGAAAAACAGTTAGAAGACAAACCTATATAAACAAAGTAAACAGAGCATACCGTAAGGAACAGAGTTCAAACCGTATTCGAGGACGATCGGGATCTTTTGCGCATCCGCATCCTTCCATACCCGGCTCATCCCGAGCATCACCATCCCGGACTCCGCAAAGCGGTAAACCGGAGATTGGACTCGGAATATCTTTGAGAACCATTCCGCCTCCTGGTAGTTGGAGGCGTGAAGGTTGGGAAGTGCTTGCCCATTCTTGAACTTCATGGCAAGGGGGATGGCGCGAGCGGAGATAAAAAAGAACTCCCGCTTCCATGAACGAAGACTGCGCTCGGTTGCGCAAATCTTCAAACCCTTGATCCGGGTTATCAGGGTATACCACCCCTGGATGCACCTCCAAGAGTAGAAGGTCATCAGGCGGTCGACGAAGGGCTCAATGCCCAGAATCCGGCACACCCACTCAAAGTGGCGAATCTTCGCGATCGCCATCGGGTGCACCTCGGTCAGGTGTACACCGTGCCTCTCTAGGACACGGTACACAAACTTTGTCATCATACAAAGAATGCAGCATATACCCCGATCTTGCCTCTGGGGGCATCATACACCGTCTGATGAGGTTCAGGAAACTCAGGCTCGAGAGACTCGAGCATGAACTTCCTGACGATGTACTGATATAGATCGACAGGCAGAGCACACTGGCACTCGCCAGCAGTACTCTTGTCATCGGCGTACACCCCAGCCTCCTGGGCTGTAGCCTCAAGATCGTGAGAAGACATCTTGCAGGTATGAAAAAGAGAACGATTTCAAGAGAATGCTCGACTGGAAAGGTGAGTATTCGCCGGAAATCGTTTTGAAGATGAAGAGAAAAGTGGAAGTGTGGATTACAAAGGACCCTCTCCCCCTTTATATACTAATCGCAATTAATGCGATGAATTTAATGCGGAAGAGAGAGAAATCGCAGGTGCAATGAAACTATGACACGTGGCAAAAAGCAAGTTGGCAACAGCTGTTGAAAGGACGCGTGCTAGTAATTTCGCAGCCACGCCCCCGAAAATTCGCGCCCACGCGCCTGAAAAAGCGCCTGGAATGACCATATACTGTCACGTCGCCATAACTTCCTGCACGTCCTGACACAGTCAGAAGAAACCGTCGGACGACGTTTCAGTAGTTTGGACTGTTCTTATCCTTTCACCAACTCTTCGAATTTCAAAATTTCAAAAAAAAAAATTCAAAAGCGGGAAAATACCCCTTACTTGGCAACCAAGTAACTGTAAGACAGGTGCGGGTACAGTGTTAAGGCAAAACCCTTCACATACTTAGCACCTGCAAGGAATTAAAGCCAAGAATTCCTCGGCAACCAAGTAACTATAAGACGGGTGCGGGTACAGTGTTAAGGAAAAACCCTTCACATACTTAGCACCCGCAGGGAATTGACGCCAGGAATACCTTGGAAGTAAAGTAACCGTAAGACGAGTGCGGGTACAGTGTTAAGGCAAAACCCTTCACATACCTAGCGCTCCGCAGGGAATTGAAACCAAGAAGGATCCTCTGGGCAATGCTTGCGGAAACGGGAATAACATCCCCGCATAGCGGGAACGTCGAGAACTACATTGTTTGAAGCTTCAAGATGGAATTGGTGGTTTTAACATAATTGATCACTATGTTCAAAACTACCAAAACCTCATGGAGAATCCACACAAGTGGGACTCAACGCTCCTGACCTGCGAGGAGGTTATAGACCTACCCGCATAATACCCAAAGATCAAGTAGGAAAGTCGGGAATTTCTGCAAGTGACAAGGACTTCCGCGGGAAGAATCCCCATGGAAAACCTTAAAACTAAACCCTTTTCAAAAACCCTTTGCTTAAAGTCCAAAAGTTCACCTCACTTTATTAAACATTCATGAGAAGAACATTGGACTGGGGGGACTTGAAGAGGTAGGTCCCAGCAGAGCCCAGTTGGACCCGCAGGACTCACCTTGAAGAGAGACGTCTGCGCAGAAACCAACTGGATCCGCAGGACCCACCATGCTCAGAGACGTAACGTCCTTACGCGCAGTACGCAAGCTGTTCCCGCAGGAAATGCCTCCCAATGGTGAAGTACTCCGCCTGTTCCCGCAGCTGCGGATACAAGCCATCAGGGAAGGCCACCCGCGCAGCAAGGCTACACGCACAAGGCACTTAGCTCTCAATAATTCAGTAGTCACCTGAAGGAATGAGAAAAGCCGGGAACAATCCCGCATAAAGGCGGGAGGGGGAATACTCCCGCCCAAATGAGCCAGTCCGTACGATACTGGAAGATCTTTTGTACTGTACCTGACGAGGTATGAGCAAAAGATCTGACCAGAGATACGACAGCCCATTGACAACAGTATGACGAGCAGCATGCTCTTGTACTGTATGTCACTATTAGCCGCTACCTACTCACCAACTCCTGTCATACCACGTGCATAGCCTGCAGTTGGTGGAAAAGGAATAGTACACAGCAGGCCTGGTCATTGTCAGCCGCTGCCTACCCACCAACTGCCAGCATGGCACGTGCGTAGGCCACAGTTGGTAGAACAGGAATACTATTCAGCCGGCTATACCCTCTTGGAAACCTACCTTCGGCTATAAATACCCCAAATGGTATGATCATCTCATCTTATCTTGTATCTTATATCTCATACCTGATAACTACTCTAGCAATCTCTTAATATACATTTATATTCAAGAGCAATCTAGTCTGATTCTCACGCCGGAGGGTGGTCACAAGGAGGAACCTCCCCCTTCTCAGTGACGAGCTTACGGTGTCTGTTTTGCAGGTTATCAGAAGAACCATCTTTGCCGGGTCTAACCCCTCGTGGGAAACATCTATTTAACCCCCAGATTATCCGTAATATGCCCGGGGTCGATTCGTGTTTCTTCACGGTTGAAGTCCTCGATCGATCTCTGAACCGAAACATAACTAATACTTTTTCAAAATGACCCCCGTCATGACCTGAACTCAATTTGCTTACAACTCGTTTTGAACCAAACCAAAATTGACACTTTTATAAACGATTTGAACCCATTTTGCTTACATCATGAATAACCTTTGAAGCTTTTTTCGTGATAGTTTGGGTTTGTGTTACGTGTTGAAACTGCAAACACATCTAGCTAAACGGGTTGGATTAAGATTGATCCGGTATGGCATGTATTTATGCCATAATAATGGTTGGTATTTCTTTGTTTTGGGCCAAAATTCAATAAGCTACATAACCATACACGAAATAACAAATCTGATCATAATCTCATATATAAATGAATCTAGTTGTTATGTTCATACAAAGAAAGACATACCTCTTTAATAGCATGCATGCATATACTTTCATCAGCCTCTTTAGTGTTCTAGGTATCTTCTTTGGTGGAAGCTGCAAGGTCAAAAATAATATAATGTAAATTTCATATAGTCTTCATTATTATCATTGCAAAGTGAAGCATAATATCAGGATAAATTATATGTGTGTGTGTTTGTGTGTATAACCCAAGTAAGAAAAAAAATACGCAGAATGCAACTGATATTGCCGGGTTAATCCGAATGTCCTTCACATCGGACTTGTTGAACTTGAGAAAATAATTATTATTATTTATGCTGGTAAGTTCTAGCAATTCTTAAACAATGAAGCTTTACTAACACGAAATTAGGAACAAATGCATTTGCATTAAACATTCTTCACTTGTAGTTTGCCCTGAAAAAAAAATATAATGAAACACAAATTAAAAAAAATGAATTAACCACATTAAAATAAATAGAAATAGGCATACAAATAGTTCAGTTGTTCTAAAAATATAATATCCTTAATCAAGACTTACTCATTCACATGTAGAGTAATATTAAACAAAGCAACAAACTAACATGAAATAATGCATCAATTCATTTGGATGACAAAAAGATACAAAAATAAAAATAACAATTGAATGCAAGCATTAACAACAAATATTCATGTGTGCAATAGAAATACATAATTTTGTTTTATACATAACTGAGAAGAATGAAAGTAGATAAAAAGTTCAACTACAAAATTGATAGGTTCCTCAGATTTCCAAGTGATTTGTTTAAACTTCCGGTAAGAATACAGACATCATTCCCTACAACATACATAAACAAAATTTAAATTATTTCTAGATAAAGAAGATATTCACAATTTTTGAATATTCAAGCATAAAATCATCTTCATCAAAGAAGGAAATTGTTGCATACATTTAATTAAACACTTGGTGTGCATAACCAATTATACGAAGAATGAATATTACCTTAAATTGTTGGTTTTGTACACATGCCTATTGAGAAAGGAGAAGACCAAAAAAAGGTGTAAATGAAATCAACCGAGCACGAAGAATTCATAAGTCATGACTCCGATATCACGGAACTACTTCGAGCCTAACAACTTCAAGTTTGAGAGGCTGCATCCATGACGGGATTGATCGAGGAGAGATCAGATAGATGGAAATAATGAATTCCGATGGTGTGTTTATGTGATTTTTGTATGGTTAATTAACAGCGGGACGTGGGGGAGATATACAACTGAAAGTAACTTCTGCTTCTACAAGGATTATTTGGACTTTAAAGGCTCCATATCTCTCCTTAGCTTCATCCAACGGTGAGTATTGAACACAGTAACAGGTAAGGTGATTGAGAAAAATATAATATATAATGAGAGGAATAAAAATTTATAGATATATACCGAAGGTAAGAAATGATGGGTCTTCGGTTAATCTTCAATATGTTGTTTTTTAAATTTAAAAAAATCTAAAACTTTGATTAACCGTCCGTTAAGAGAGAAATTTATCAAATATTCTGTATCTATAATATAATATATATAAACGAAACCCCTAAAATCCTATGTGTCGCGATGTGGGCGTTCCCCCTTTTTATGGAAGCCACCAGATTGCTTGATTTTTAAATTGAGACCTCTCATTGATTTAACCAAAATTCATGAGTATGGGTCTTACCAAAACCAGATAGCTCTTAAATGGATTATACATGTCATTAAATTAAAAATTAATCTTACCAATTATTTGATATCAAAATCCTATAAAATAGAGATATACTAAAATTTAATATCCAATTTAAAAAGAAAAATATATTCTTTACAATTAATAAACAATTTTATAGTAAAAAAATAAGCGGGCCATGGATCACCAAATCCAGATAACTTTTAAACGGGTTATGACATATCATTTATTTATGAAACCCTTTAATCATCAAATCCTAAGTATATTATTAACTTTCTTACAATAAAGAAAATTAAAATCCAACAAATAAATATTAAAAAAATAAAAAATGTAAAACAACCATTCTTTCAAGTCATCAGATTGTTTTATTTGTAAATGAAGGTTTCTCACGCATTTGACCCAAATTCACGGGTAAAGGTCTCACTAAACCCAGATAGCTCTTAAATGAGTTATAACATCTCATTATATTAAAAATTAATCTCATAAAATATTTGATATGAAAATCCTATAAAAATAGGGATATACTAAAAATTAATATCCTATTTTATTAAAAAAAAGATATTATTTATAATTAAGAAACAATTTTATAATAAAGAAAATAAACGGGTAATAGGTATCACAAAACCCAGATATCTTTTAAACCGGATTATAACATATCATTTATTTGTGAAACAATTTTATCATCAAACCTCAAGTATATTAATTATTAACTTTTTTACAATAAATAAAATTAAAATCCAAATATACATATATAAATATTAAAAACGAATAATGTAAAACAACCCCCAAAATACGGAGGATAAAATCTAGTTTTATATAAATCTTGAAAATTAAGGTTACCCAACCAGACGCTTGCTCGCTTGAACGGCATTCCTCTATAAAAAAAACAAATGCTGAATACTAGATAAGAATTGTGTTAAATATTTAATAAATCAATATTTAAGAAAAAAGTAAGTAATTGCTTGTCTGACACTACCGTTGGATCCCTGGATGTGTCCAAAAGTGGGGTCCGTATTATTTTTTAAAGTATTATTTGCGGTTTTCGTCATTGCAGTTTGACGTTTGATTAAATATGTGATTTTAGTTAAATAGTTTTAAATTTGTAATGTTCGTTAAATAGTTTTGTTTTCACTTATAATTAAACTCGACCCAACTAACCAAATTTGTGTGCCCCTCACGTGAGGGGCAATTTTGTCATTTTGCTATTAAAATAAACCACAACCCTAATTCCCTCATCTCATTTCATCTTCTTTGTTCTTTCCTTCGTCTTCCACAAACCCTACATAAACAAACAAGATTACAATCCATCTCTTGTGGCTTCGATCATGACACATTTAGTTGATAAACGGGCCAAATGATTACACAACCAATTAAGGACAAAATCGGCCCTCACGTGAGGGCACACTTATGAATTTAAAGAACGAATTTAATGGTTTTAGTTGGTAAGGCTTAATTGCAAGTGAAAACAAACCATTGGACGAAAACAACAAATTTGAAACTATTGAACTAAAAGTACAAATTTGATCAAACCACAAGGATGAAAACAACACTTCTCTCTTTATTTTATAGACGTATAAGTTATTATAAGATCATTTATATAGCTTCTGCATATTTATTTTTACCATTAAAATGTAAAGAATTATTTTATTTAAGATCTTTTTGTGAACCTCTATATCTATCTTTATTTCTAAACTTTTAGAGTTTAATGACTTAATATAGAGAACTATTATTCGTTCTCTCTGAAAAAAGTAATGAGTTTTCTTAAAAATAGAAAAAAATATTAAATAAGTGTTTGCTAATAAGATAGAGATAGAGAACCTGATGGTATAGTTTAAATAAAATTTAAAGAAATATAATATAAAATCATATTACAAAGATAGAGATGAAGAAGCTGATGTGAATGCTCTAACAAAATAATTGTATGAATAACAAGTATAAAAAATGTATTTATACAAACTAATTGCAATAACCAGCTTCAATTACTATTTTGCTAGCCCTTGATATCATCATCATGCATTAGAATAAGCATCTTCATAAAAAAATGTGATCAAGACAAAGATATGTAGGATACAGGGTGTGGCGTTGGTGATCGATTTTCTCAATGTTTTTCATTGTCCGTGTTAGCATCTATTGAAATTGTCCGGTTTTTCTTTAAAATGTGAATTCCAAAGACTCAACAGGACCGCAAGTCCCATGTAGTTACAACCATTTATACGCACAATTTATACGTGGTGATACACTTGCCTATATTGTTAGTATGCTTACGAAATGCTTATTGTAATACAGCTAGATATGAAATGAGTACTATATTATAGCCTAAGTTATGCTAAAGACATTACTAGTTTGGTATGGCTTTAAATCCTCTTTAAAATAGGTATCAACGTATTTTTAAGGATTCTTCAAATCCTCTTTAAAATTTCTTTATAATGTAAATTGACTTATTCACTAATTCTAAAATATAAGAGGTTGAACATATTCACCTTGTTTTTTCTTTGATAATCATAGTTTTCTCAGCCACTTGATTATTATACCGGATATATAACTTTATAATATGTTCGTATCAAATACCTAGATCATCGTAAGATCTAACTTCTAGTGACGGGACTAAGGGTTCAACAAGTACTTCAACACGGGGCTTCTTGCCAGGTGTTCAAAGCTAGCTGAGGCTAATTTGTTTCGGGCACCTGCGGATTTGTTTTCACTAATTTTGATATGAATGACTTCGCAAGAGGAGAAGCGCCTCATCAACTGTTTTTCTTTACTCAAGTATCAGGCCATAACTTCGTCCTTTGCTTCGTATGTTTCATTCGCTTGACCTACCACAAGCATAAAATCCACATGAGCTTCGACATGGCAGGCGCCAAATTTGTTAGAGATGTACAACCCTACCAGAAAGTCTTCATATTCTACCTTGTTATTTATGCTTTTGAAGTCAAGGCGAATAGCGTATGTGAACTCTTGCTTCTCATGATTTACCAATCTCAAGCCTGCTCCGGACCCTTCATGATTCAAGGCTCCATATGTGAATAAGGCCCATATTTGGCTTTCATCTTACAATACGTCAAGTTCTTGCTCTGCTTTGCACTCCCCCACCTTCTGCGTGGGTACTTATTTGACAAAATCTACTAAAACTTGGCCTTTGACTGCGGGTCTGGATTTGTAAAAAATCGTGTGTTCACCCAACTCGATTTCCTACTTAGCCAATCTTTCTGATAGCTCAGGTTTTTAGAAGACGTTCTAAATCTTGTATTCCTTCAAAACATTGATCATGTATCCATTGAACTATGTAAGTACCGACGAAGGCGGCGAGATGTGCATACCAACGCCAATACCAATTTTTTAATTATTGAGTATCTGGTTTTCGCATCTATGAATGTCTTGCTAACATAGTATATATGTATCTGAATTGGCTTCCTATCTAATAAGAGGTCTGCACTTACTGCTTTATCTAGCACGGAGAGGTACAATGTCAATGGCTCACCGGCGAGTAGGGCAGTAACGCTGTGTAGTTTCATTAAATAATGTTTTACTTCTTGTAAAGCCTGTTATGCTTCTGGAGTCCAGCGGAACTGGGTTTTCTTGAGGCAGTTCCTCAGAGTTGATGCAAACGGGAAGGATCTTGAAGCGTGGTTAGCCAGAAATCGATTAAGCGATACCAAATGACCGTTCAATGTTTGAAATTCTTTGATGGTGGCTGGTGACGACATTTGCGCAATGGCCTACACTTCTTACATTCTTAGGATTTACTTGGATTAAGTTTCACACTTATCCCCTTCAGTTTCTAAAGTGTTACTTCAATGTCCCTCAACATTTGGTCCTCCTCACAAATTTTGATCACGAGATCGTCCATGTAAACCTATAAATGGTTTCCAATTATTGCTCAAATTCTCGATTCATCGGACGCTGATACGTTGACCCTTCTTTCTTCAAACCAAACAGCATCATTTTGTAACAAAAATGTGTCTTTGTGGAAGGCGGTCTTGTCTTGATCGCTTACTGCCATGTGGATTTGATGATGATAACCTTTATAAGAATTTGGGAAGCATTTAAAGCGAATAGGAGCTAAAGCATCAACCTTTAGATTAATTTTCGACAACGGGTAGCAGTCTTTACGCAGGCTTTGTTGAGGCCTTTGTAATCGACGCACATCCATAATGCCCCTTTTCTCTTCGGAATCATCACTAGGTTAGCTACACATGTTTGGGAATGTACCTCATGGATGATTCCAGCGTTTAGTAGTTCTTGAATCTGCTCGTTCATTGCTTTCGTCTATTCTAGTCCTATCTTTCTCCTTTTCTGTCCCACGGGTGTAAACGCGGGGTTGACCATAAGCTTTTGTTTTACTAGGCTTCGCGGTAATCCCACTATGTCGAAGGATTTTCATGCGAAGACGTCCATGTTCTTATCAACAACTATTAGGAAAAGGGGGACATTTTCTCATACAGCGGTCCAATAGGATGGTCTTCTCAGGAAACTTAGAGTTCAAGATCTGTTTCTCTGCTTATGTCCTCAGGGCTAGCTTTGGAACTTTAGAAGGCTTGGGCCATTCCACGGCAAGGCAATCTTTGCTTGCATATATGATAGCCACGCCCGTTAGGGTGGAGCGTGGATGGGTTTGAGTTGAAGTCTCTAATAGCTTATCTTCCCAATATGATGTCATTCTTCGTATTCACAAGTAAGGACCAAAAATCTACAGTTTCTGTCCTTGAATGCTTACCATCAATTAGGGTAACTAGGAAAGATATTTGGCCAAGCTGATGCATGAATTCATTAGAGAACCCAAACACTGGTGCATTAACCAGTTAAAAATGGGCTTTGTCTTCTTCGTTCAACTAATTGAAGCATTGCTCATACGTATGTCGGAGGTTCTCCCTGGATCAATTAAGATATACTATGACCGATAATGCCTGATGAGCATTGTGATAATCAATGGATTTTTCAGGCGAGATCCACCCTTGACTCTGGGAAACAACACTGATTCTTCCCGCCAGGACTCGAAGTCGACCACGGGTCTCTTAGACTTGCGGGGATGGCTTCCTTTGATCATGTGTGTGTTTAAGTTTCTTATTTGCTTTCATGGAGGGCTTTCATCTTGTAGCACGCCTTCTTTGTGGGCTCCTCTCCTTACATTTTGAACCAGGTATTCTAATTTTCCTAACTTAATGGAAGCTTCAATTTCTTGCTGCAAGCTGATGCAATCATTTGAGTTGTGGCCAATATCTTCATGGAAAGTGTAATGTTTGTTGGGTGTTAGGTTCTTCCTATTCCCCATGGGTTTTGGTTTTCTGAACTTGATGTTCTCTATCGTCGAAATCTCAGACGGTGTCTTGGTGAGAGGTGTCCACTCGTGATGTTTTGGTCCACGATTCGGCTCTTGATGCTTTTGATAAGTCAATGGCCCTGCTTCTCTATTAAGAGAAGGTTCTGCGGGAGCTTGAATTCTTGACCAAATCAATTTTTTTTCTTTTTTTTTGTTACCCTTGAATCCTTTAGGTTCGTTTTGGGTTTCACCTCGCACCGAGACTCTCCTCCTTAGAGATGTGGGCAACTTTAAGTTCGATGGTAGCGGAGCTTTTGCAGTCTTTGTTATTAACTTTGAGTGTTCCGCAAAGGCTTTGGGTCGACAGGGTTTTGTGAAGTCAACATCCGCATCACGACAGCATTCGACAAACTGCCATGTTTATCTAACGCGGCATTGACTTTCGGGGTGATAGATGTGTGTGTCACTATCGCCACGGTAGTCTCTGCTGTCTTCACGGAGGTTTCGGTTGGCTGTGAGGCTGCTGGTCTTGTGGGTTGCATGGCTCTAACTGTAGGTGCGTTCACGGTTTTTTCCTTGGCTCGTTCAACGATCTCTGCCCTAACTGATATCCAAGCCTCCCACTTTTATGAGTTCTTGACTTGTGACTCATGCAAGTATCTTGAGTACTTCGGCGAATCTGGGGTTCCTCCTCCTTGAGGACTCTTCACCTACTCGCTCCATTTGCTGATAAGTTAGAGTTCTAGGCGTTACTCTCTGCTCGCGCATCCTTTGTTGTTCTTTCATCCTCCGCTCAAACTCGGTAATTATTCTTTCTTATTCGCTTTTGAGCCTCACTATCGGATCTTCTTCGAGAGTTTCGGGACCCGTAGTTCATCTGAAATGAGACGACCATGCATCTGTGAAAGGAAATGAAGGATCCTGCTACTGTGGGAGCTCGACCAAGATGTAGTTTTCATTGTTTTGGAGGGCCAAATCATCTTGTCTCTCTTGGGACCACCGGTAGTGACTCCAACTATGCTCGACGATAATGGAGTTTAGGGGGGTTAGACAGAGCTTAACTTGGATTGCACTAATGAAAAAACACTAGTTCAACCCCTAGAGGGTTACTCTAATCTCTCAACTAGGGGGGTTTAGTGCAATCCAACCTCCTGTAAAACAGAACACTATAAGCTTGTTACAAGAAGGGGAAAAGAGGGGGTTCTTCTCACAACCACCCTCTGGCGTGTCAATCAGTATGAGTATTAAGAGTACAATATTCAAAAAGAGAGTTTGGATCCTAAAATCGTTTGACAAATATATCCTATTTATAGCCAGAGAGGTAGAGAAGAGGTTGATCACACTGTCACCAACACTAGAACATTATATACTAATGACTAAGTCTGTGAACGGATGTGGCAACTGCTGGATAAGGACGGTTGTCACCTGGAGGTACGGTGCTGGTGTCCGCAGATAGGCTATCGTGCCCTTGTGATCTTTTTGTACTAGCTGTTGCACAAAGGAATCTTGCGTTGTGATTGGCTTGGTAACTAGCCGTTATGTACTGTTTGTCTCCTCTGTGGGTGACTAGTCTCGTGCTCGTGGGACCAAGTCCGCAAGTTTCTTAGTCTATACCACAAATTGGTCCGTGTGCGACGGAGAGGCATCTGTGGATGGTTGTCTGTTCTGCGGGTCTTGGTAATGGTTTAACAGTTCCTCTTAGTAAAGCAGATGGGTTTGGGACCCTATCTTTACATTTTATAGTCGTTTATACAAGATTTTTGTTATCTTCTCAATTAAAGGTAAGCCGGATACTACACACGTGTTTGCGGAATGACTCGATCACGACACACATTATACCAGTGATGATTCCATTTATTATTAATGTATGTATACATTCTATATATATAAACAACACGTATTTTAATTGTTAAAACTATATTTATTATTTATTTGACAACATCTAGGATTCCTAGTGATTGCAAGTCTTGTAAGTTACTTGTTATTAGTTACTTGTTACAGTTAAATACTAGTCTTTACATTGGATATATTTCTGTTTGCCAAATTTTCAGTTTCATATATCAATGTTGCTCAACCATGGAAGGTGCGGGAGCGTGGTAAAACAAAAATATCAATAGAAGCGCATAATAATAATAATAATAATAATAATAATAATAATAATAATAATAATAATAATAATTATTATTATTATTATTATTATTATTATTATTATTATTATATCAATAAAAACAAAAATATAATAATAATAATAATAATAATAATAATAATAATAATAATAATAATAATAATAATAATAATAGAAACGACCACTGCCTCATGAGCTTGATCCCATGTAAAAATACTTAAAAGATTGCTGGACAAAGTCAATGCCTCTATATAGGATGTATCTCAAATTAGTGCATCACGTGTCCTTTTCACTATCCTAGTTGGGACAGTGTTCCCGATCACGAGAATCAACTCATATTTCAACCACTTAATGTTAGTATACGATGTAATGTTATATTTATGTATCAATTTCACAACTGTTAGATTTTTTTAATTACTTCTTTTTGCAGTATTATTTTGATCTCGCAAGCCGGAAAGACACTACAATGGAGAAAATGTCGTTGGGAAGACACACTGCGATGGAGACAAATATCGAAACTGTCTCGAAAATTTATATGAGCCAATTGTGCTAATTATACACAACTACTATTAAGACCTTCGAGTTGAGACGAAGGCATAACACCGCTAAAAAAAACTAGCCTATTAGTGTTTATCCCATTCTAGGCAATAAAAATAAAAGGTAAAGAGGCTCAAACAAACGAAAAATAGACGTAAAGCCATTGTAGAACGCACGCCTGTTTCTATATAATAATTGCAATAAAGTAAAGCAAAAAACCAAAGGCTATGGATTTAATTAAATAGTAATTATTATAACAAAGTATAAGGAAACTTAAATAGGAAATCCCTTGTCATGGTTAACGGCTTAATGCACAACGAGGTTGGTGATTGTGTATATATAAATTTATCATCCAACATATTTTAATTGTGGATGTAACTTTTCTTTTAAACGAACAATCAAAGATTTTATTAAAGCAGCATAGCCGACTAAGCAAGTTGCTAGGCCGAGCATTATAACGAAAGTCGCAATTACATAGTCACCTAAACCTTTTCATTCCACCCCTACAAAATATCAATATCACACTCTCTCCACCTCTCTCACGTCAACTTATTGTAGAACCCTAAATGCACGTAAATATCCGAAAAATTAGGTATAAATCTCTCTCAAATAATAAGTCCAGAGTTGTGCTAAAATACCACTAATCTTTCTTTTACAACAAAACAAATTAAAGATATTAATTCTAATCAACACCGAGCCCATATATCAAAACATTAAAAAATCGAGGCTTTAATTCAGATTAGTTTGAGAGATTGTTGCAGACTTCAGTAAAAGCTCCGACGATAATCGGATGATAGGATGGTGAATTCAGTTGCAAGAAACAGTTCAGCAGCTCGCGGAGATCATCTTTCCCGCATATCTCCTTCTCCATTATCATTTGTAACATGGAATCCCGGAAATCAACATATGGATCGGTCGAATCCTTTTCTACGGCCAGGCAGTTGCTGCCGAGCCACCATACCCCTTGAACGGAGATGTTTGGTGATAATGTGGTTGTCGTGGCGGCGGGAGTGGTGGTCCGGGAGGTGGAGGCTGAGGCTGAGTCGTGGTGTTGATGAGGATGAGGCAGATTATCAAAGCAAGTACAAGTATTAGTAGCATAATAAAAACGTGTTTGTTGTGGGTTGTGATGGTTATGGTTAAGTCGGTGCTTGATGGGTTTTGGTTGGAAGATTTTGGAGAGGCTTAGTTTCCTGCAGGTGTTGCCGCAGCCGACGCTGACGGTGGTGGCAGTGAGTTTGTTCTTGATGGTTGGCATTGTTCACCTGGAGTAAGTTGATGAAACATTTAGTGACTATGAGTTGGGTTTTTATTTACACGGAAGGAGTAGAGGCGTGTAACGGGTGTAGTCCGATCGATATGATCTGTCACTAATAATCAATGCAAATAATGTTATCAAAAGATCTCAAATACCTTCGTAAATATGTTACAGTCCTCTAAATGGAAACATATGAGTAAAATTATTGTTAGGGTATGAAAAAGTGAGATCTAAACAAATTATACATTTATCTTAAATGATAAAAGAAAATTGCTTTTAGCCTTTTAGGAAATCATAGCATGATTTGGTTAAAAATGTGATCTTTGACATTTTCAGAGATTTCTGTTAAGAAAAAAAAAACATATATGAATTTCTTTACCAACCCATTGGATGGAAGGTCAATCCTCAGACCAGCTGATATTTTGGTCTTTGGATGGATAAGAGGAAAACAAAAATGTGTAGATTTGACCGAGATTTCCCCTCTTATGGACTTGGTTAACAGTGTGTTTTCACAGTGAGCCATGCTGCATTAAAAGCCGCTTTATGCAAAGTGACCAAGCACGAGAAAGCATGCATGTTTTTACAATCAGCAAGTGTTTGTACTCTTGCATTTGATACTTTTGGTTTTCAAATGTATAAGGCTGTAGCGCTATTTAGTCGTGGCTAATGGGTTAGCCGTGGATAGTCGTGTTATGATCAAGCATTCTATGAATGTTATTTTTGAATGACCTAGAATTTCAATTCAAAAAAGGTTAGCTACGCAATTTGGTTTGCCTTTTGTATATTTTTAAGGAAATTTTGAAACATTTGATTCCGACAAGTAATCTTTTAAGAATTTGTAAAATACAACTATACAAGTCAGACAAAATCATAGCGTTGTGTGAGAATCATGAAAGTTTAATGTAATATTGAACCTTAATAACTTACAAAAGAAACCACTGTTTATTTTAATACGTTAAAATAGAAAGTCAAATCATCACCATATACAAAGAATCTTGTACACGTGCATGATCCACATAATTAACTGTTAATCGACGATTCACGATATAATTAACAAGGTGAGGTAACATGGAGAGAGTTTGAAAGATAGAATGTACGTGTTTCACTTTACTTGAAAAAATAATAATCGATACAGATAGACAAATGATAATAACCCTACAAACTAGGAGAATTTGAAAAATGACAATTGCTTTCTTGTTCATTCTATTCACTAATCAGTTTGATTTTTAATTAATATTTTTCTCTTAAACAACTACACACACGCATTTATCAACCCCTGGTCTTCGTTATTTCCAAAGGCAAAAGCTTTAACCACCTAGTCACAGCCAAAATGACGAGGTTGGAAGAAGCACATTCTCCTCACAACTAGCAAGTATAAATAGTAAAAACTATTACATCAAAATAAACGGGTTTAGCAACCCCTCTACCCACTTAAAGGTCGACTTTCTATTGCGATTAACGTACCATAAAAACAAAAAAAAAATCACAATGGAATCAAATATAGTTTCTTGTGTGATCTTCTTACTTTGGAAAACCATGGCACTTCGAAACTGCCAAAGAACCCATCAAACCACCATAATAATAACTATGATTATACATTCTACATTCTGAGATAAATTTATCCTCGCGTTGTTTAACCAATCAAAATAACCAAACGAGGACATTAAAATTGGAAGGTCGATCTCCAACCACTTTCCAAGCAAAAATCCAAGCTGAAGAAGCAGCTGGGCAAAAGAAGCCCATCAAATGAATAATATCCTTCGAGCAGCCATCACACAGAAGCGGATATAGAAAAAAATGTTCAGCGTTCTCCGAACTTTTTTTAACCGTGAATTCATACAGTCTAAAAAAAAAATTTAAATGATAATAGTTTAAGTTAAACAAACGTCTAATAGATTTCTCGTATTTAGTTTGTTATTTTATGAAATCAAGTTATTATATCCTCATTAGTTTCTTTGTCAAATGTTTCTTTTTTGACCCCACAAACTAGAACATTGTTCAAATATTTAGCACCCATTCAATTGCGTAAATCCGTCTTGATATGCTTCATTTTAGAACAAAAAAACATCTTTCAATTGTTGCGGTTGCAAACGATAAAACCGACGATGACTTCAATATCCGATAAACCAAAGGAAAACAACAATCTTTTTCGGTTTCCACCATTAGACGAGCAATATCATGTATTCCATTCAATTTTGCAAATCTATCATATTCTCTTTAAAGTGTGATAAAAGACCTCAACATTACCCAAAAACCCTATTTCTTTCAAACTAAAATCAACTAGATACATTTCAAAAAATGTCACTATTTAAGATATGTTAAACTTAGAAAATCAAGCAAAAGGATTTAATCTTGACATATTTTCTATCAAAGTAGTTGTTACCTCATTGAATCGATTCCCAAATTCTAATATTTTCACATCCATAACTCCATTAAAAATGTCAACTTGAAAATGATATCGATTAGTAATGACATTCTTTCGTTTTCTTGGATTACCATAACATTTAGTCATGCCTAACATCGTAATACTGTTTGTTCACAAAAAGAAGTTGCTCTTTCCAACATCGAATCAAATATGTTTAGCCTTAAAGTATTCATTTTCTTGTAATAGGTGGTCGATCAAGAACCAAAGGAAAATCATTCAAATAGGTTGTGGTTGGTATTGAAGGAACTGAAGTTGGAAGAACATTTGGATCAGTATCATCATTTTCTTGCATATCATTAACAATATTTTGATTTTCACTTCTATGAATGTCATCATTTTGTTGTTGGAAAAACAAGTTGGACTTTAGAACTCTAAATGGAGTTGAGTTCACAGAAACGGAAATCTGGAAACAAATCTTGAAGCCGTGAGATGTAGTTTACACAAAGAAAAAACCTTGAAGTGGGCTTGCAAAATATTAAATAATTGTGATGAGCTACTACTAGAAATGAAATTCGAAAGGAAGGTATTCTTCATCAAATCTATGGCAGATCTATTATCCACATGTAACGTCACCATCTTTTCTTCATGCCTGGTATTAGCTGTAGGAATCTTTGTCTCTGAAGTCTGTTTTCTCGTATCCGCTGATTCCTTTGCAGTAGGCTCTTCAGTATCAATTGGCTCTATCACAATTGGATCAACCAAGTTCTCTGAATGTGCTTCATCAAAAATTTCTTCAATTCTGGGCTCTATGATTTCTGGCTCATTTACATTATCCCTAGCTTGTTCATCTATGATTTCTTCCACTATGGGTTTAGGGATGCTTTTAAGCAGTAATTGGCTAGCCTTCGAATGTTCCTCCCTTTCAGCCGCCTGAGCCCTCTTTGCTGCTGCCAATATTTCTGGTGAATACTCATCAGGATTAAGAACAATATCATAATGTGTCATGAGCATCACCAGTTGAGCGATGAATTTTACATATTCATCCCAAGGCATCTTTGGTCCTTCACATCTTTTTGGCTCTTTCCTAACTCCCAGACCAAAGTCAGTCTCAGGCTGTTCATCCTGGCTTCTTATTAATTTCTCCGTGGCCATACCAGTACTCTCATCAGCCAATTTTCTCATCCTTTCTTCCTCTGTTAACTCACTTAACAATCCCCTTAACCATATAGCTTGACAAGCCGCGGTTTTTGCTGCCATGTACTCAGATTCACATGACGACAAGGCTACGGTTTGTTGTTTTTGTGAGAGCCATGAGATCAATGCACCACCATAATAAAATGCCATTCCGGTGGTACCTCGTCCATCCGTTTCATCACACCGTAACTACTGTCAAAAAACCAACCAACTCTCTACTACCGCATCCATACGTTAAACCATATCCACTCGTACCTTGCACATATCGTAATATATACTTTAGAATCTGCATATGGGATTGTTTTGGTTCTTGCATGAACCTACTAGCAACTCCAACCGAGTAACTCAAATCAGGCCTCGTGTGTGTTAAATACCTTAAGCTACCGATTATTCTTCGATATTCAGTTGCATCAATGGGTTCTCCTTCTTCATCTTTCGTTACTTGCAACCGATGTTCCACAGGAAATCGAGTCGGGTTGCACTCGCTTAAACCTACACCCATTAAAATTTTATTAGCATAAGCTTCTTTTTTCAACTTTATCTCATGCTTCTTTTGTGTTACTTCAATGCCCAAATAGTAAGATAGTTTTCCAAGATCTTGCATCTCGAACTCATTCTTCATTTGACTTTTGAATTTCTCAATCTCTGATTGACTCGAACCAGGCACGATGAGATCATCGACATATACACCAACAATGAGAATGTCAGTTCTTGTATTCCGCTTGTACACCGCTAGTTCTCTTGGACATCGAATAAAATCCAAGCCTTTCAACGTTTTATTGAATTTTTCATTCCAAGCTCGCGGGGCTTGGCGAAGACCATATAAAGCCTTTCGTAACTTATAAACCATACCATGTTTCCTGAGAACTTCAAAACCATGAGGTTGCTTCACATATACTTCTTCCTTCAACTCACCATTTAAGAACGCCGATTTAACATCCAAATGGTAAATGAACCAACCATAATTTGCTGCAATTGCTAAGATCAAACGTACGGTTTCCATTCTTGCCACCCGGGCAAAAACCTCATCAAAGTCTACCTCGTGCTCTTGCGCGTACCCCTTCGCGACTAATCTTGCTTTGTACTTTGTTATTGACCCGCCTGCATCACGTTTGATTTTAAACACCCACTTCAAACCGATCGCCTTGTGACCCAGTGGTGGTTACATAAGTCCCATGTATTGTTTTGTTCGATTGAGACTAATGCTGATCTCATTGCTTCTCGCCAATTTTTGGAATTCTTTGCCTCTTCAAAGGTAGCTGGTTCTTCAACTAGGAGAAGGCATTCTCCTTCACACCACATTACATAATCTTCAAACCTTTTAGAAGGGACCGATTGACGACCAGTTCTTCGCAGCTCAGGTTCGGGATTTTCTTCCGGTTGGTCTTCAAATTCAGGCCCATTAAGGTCTGTTGGGTCTTCGTTTTCGACTGGAATTTCTTTTTGAACTTCTTCTTGGACCGGATCAATTGTAAATTCAACCCATTCAGGTCTGGTTCCAACTTGAAACGAGTCAGTGTGTCGAGACCAGTCAAACTTTTGACTTTCTTCAAAACGGACATCCCAGCTCACATAAATACAGTTTTGAGCCGGGTTTTACAATCTATAAGCTTTTGATCCCGGTTCGGTTTCGAGATGTACAACCTCCATGCTTTGGTCATCTAATTTTGGAGGTTGGCGATGGGTATCTTCATGTACGTTAAGCACCCAAACACTTGTAAGTGTGTTATGTTGGGCTTTCGACCCCTCAAGGCTTCATAGGTGGTTACTATCTTCAATGCTTTAGTAGGTACCCGATTCAACACGTAAACCGAATGTCTCACCGTTTCTCCCTATAAGTTTTGTGGAAGGTCCATAGCTTTCATCATACTTCTTGTTGCATTTAGGACCATTCGGTTTTGCCTTTCGACTACACCGTTTTGTTGAGGAGAGTAAGGAGCCGTAAAAATTCTTTTTACTCCTTCTTGATCACAATATTCGGTGAAAAGTTTGTTGAGAAACTAGCCACCTCGATCGCTTCTTAGAGCTTTAACCTTTAGCGAATGCTCTAACACCACTTCCTGTTTAAACTTTTTGAAAATACCCAAAGCATCATTCTTATTTTTAATAGTATAAACCCACATGTACCTCAAATGATCATCTACAAGAAGCATAAGTACCGGTTTCCTCCCAAAGTAGGAGTTGAGATTGGTCCACATAAATCGGTGTGAACCAACTCGAATGGTCTCGTGGCACGGAACATGGTGGTTTTAGGAAACGGGTTTCTACTATGTTTGCCTAGCATACATGCATTGCAAACATGCTCACCATGCAAAGTTTGAATATCGCCATGCACCATATTTTTAGACTTCATATTAGTTAATGTTTCAAAATTAACATGACCAAGTCTAGCGTGCCATAGCCATCCTTGGTCTTTAATGGAAGCTAAAACACATACCGGGGTTTCAATTCTGAGCTCGATCTTATAAAGACGATGTGGACTTCTCGGGACTCTCATTAGCAAGCGATCTCCTTCCTCGTATAGCCACAAGTGGTTGTTTGCTATCCAAACCTTGCACCCTTCTTCGGCTAACTGACTGATGCTCAATATGTTGCTACATAAGTCGGGTATGTAATAGACGTCATTCATAACCCGCTGCTCACCATTCTTGCAATCAAAAATAATGGAACCTCTCCCTTTAATATTCACTTTGGACCCGTCTCCAAATTTCACCAAACCGCTCATTCGATAATCAATTTGGGCAAAGTGAGCTTCACACCCGGTCATGTGATTAGACGCGCCATTATCTAAATACCAAATTGAATCGCTTACCGAGTCGTCTGCATAACGGATTGGATGAACCTTCTCCTCGTTCAACATAACTTGTTCTTTATCAACTTCAATTGAGGCCATCATAAGAGTCGGCGGCTTGGCCTCGGCTTGGTTCAGATTCGGTCCTTGAGTCGGTGGTCTCGGACACTCCCACGCAAAGTGGCCCAAAACATTGCAATTATAACACCGAACACCGCTTTTATCTCTACCTTGATTTTGATTATTTTGATTATTACCTTGATTGTCGTCTCTGCCCTGGTTGTTCGTGTTCGGTTGGTTACCGTCTCTTCGGTTATCATAGTTCTGGTTGAACCGACCCCGTCCTCTACTCGAACCTCTACCATGGCCCTGTTGATCATAACTCGAGGAGCCACGACCCCGAGCATAATTTTTCCAATCATGATCGGTGTCCTTTTTACCTTGATTATCATTTTTGGCATACAATAATTTTCCCATCTCGGCCATTGCTTCCTTGCCTTTGATTCTCTTTTGAAAAGCCTTTAACCTTGCTATACAATCTTCAAACACCATAGTGTTAAGATCGGCCCATTGTTCGATAGTTGCTACAATAGCAATAAAATGGTCCGGAATGCTATCGAGCAGTTTTTTAACAAGTTCATGATCTTCCATTGGACTACCCAAACTATCAAATTGCGAGACGTATTCCGTTATATTCTCGGCAAAGTCTTCAACGGATTCTTTTTCACCCATCTTCAATTGATTAAAATTTCGCTTTAATGATCGTAAGAGAGCTTGTTGCACACAATCAGCCCCAAGGAATCTTACGCGTAGCGATTCCTAAATCTCCTGAGCATCACAGGTTCTTGCAACTTGCATCAACACATTTTCCAGTAAGGCTTGTAAAATAGTAGCCCTAGCCATCTTGTTCTTTCTGTCATATATGGCTTCTCCGTTCACCACCTCCCATAATCCTTGAGCATCAAGGATTGATTTCATTTACAACCCACATGTTGTAGTTTGTTTTTGTTAACTTCGGACACTGCAACGAAGTTGAACTTGGTTCCCTTGCTTGCGCAACTGGTCTTTCATCCGCCATAATACCCAGTCTTCGAGTTTCTGATTTGATGTGGTTAGTCGCCCCACACCGTTCTTGAACTTCCTAAAGATCGTAGATCGCCTACACTCTTGATAACAATTGTTGGAAAAACAAGTTGGACTTTAGAACTCTAAATGGAGTTGAGTTCACAGAAACGGAAATCTGGAAACAAATCTTGAAGCCGTGAGATGTAGTTTGCACAACGAAAAAACCTTTGAAATGGGATTGCAAAATATTAAATAATTGTGATGAGCTACTACTAATAATGAAATTCGAAAGGAAGGAAACAGAATGTTTTCTTAACTTCTAAAACTGAAACTTCCCTTGAACTTATTATTAATAAAAAAACTTCAAAGTATTTATAGGCCTAACAATCCTAACATGACTAGAAATAGGAAACTAGCAAAACAATTTGACTATAAATAGGAAACTAATAAAAGATAAACATAAATTAAAACTTAATATATTTGAATTTGATCTCCTTCTTATCCTCCCCTTGAGATCGACCTAGCCACCTGTCGGTTTTATCTTTAACGAATCAAGATTGTAATTATCATTTCTTGGGTATGTCATTTAAGAAAATTGCTAATAAGAACTTGTTTAAAATGTTGTTTTTTTCTCGAATCTCCAAATTTAAGAATAAACAAAGTATGAGCAATAATCAAATACACAATAACAACTAAACCCTAACCTAAAATACAATTTGTTCCCTCTTATGGTAGAAAAATCCAAATTGCAAGTAAAACCCTAAAATTAATAATAAACAACTTTAAAAAAATTGGAAAGAAATTAAGAATATCTTTGCGAGAGACAGTGACGACTTACGAGTGGTTTATTCAAGTTTTGGTCAGATAGAAGCTAGAGGCGACGACCGCCGACAAGTGGGAAGCATCACCAAAGGTTCAAGTGTTTGACAATCACATAAAAGCGTCTCACTATTTTTTCTTTCCCATTTTTTTTTCTTCTTGTTAAATAGGAATTTAGGCTTAGTTTTCAATAGTAAAGTGGTCTCTGTCGTCAGCATAGTTTTTATTTAACAACAAATTTTTTTACCTAAAATCTCTATAATCTTACACTTTTGTAAGGATTTAAACTCACCGCCTCACTTTTAAAATGGTACACACCATACCAATAGACTAATTGGTCAGAGCTCTGTGGTCAACTTAATAGGCGAGACTAAAACCCTTAGCAATCTCTGGGTCAAGAATAGGTCGGGTGTATCTTCATGGTCATGGAAAGACTGGTGTGGTTTGTTGTGTAAGGAATATCGATTGGGGATATGTTTGGTTTGATGTGGGTTGTGACTAGCTCCTTGCTGGCCAGTCCTTGTGTTGTTTCTTTTTCTAATGTTTTGTGATTTAATTTAATAAAATCACTTTGTCTATTGTTAAGAAAAAATATTTATCAGTTTTGAAAAGAAAGAAAAAACATACTGAGAATATATATCCGTTAAGATTGTGAATAGAAAAAAAAATAAAAGAAAAAAGCAATGTTGTTGAGACTGGACCGGACCAGCCAGTCGAACCGATTCGACCATGATTCGGTTCACTGAACAGTTCGGTTCTATGCAGTTCGCTCCGTTTCCAGAAAACCAGCCGGTACGAACTGGAAAACCAGACCGGTTGAACCGGTTTTCTATAAAAAATAGTTTTTTTTAATCTTTTTTCAACATTTTTTAAGCATTGGAAAAAAGTAATGAAAACATTGGAAAAAAGTAATGAAAAGGACTTGAATGCTGACCGGTTGCCCAGCCGATTCAACATTTTTTTTCAACATTTGGCCTGCCTGACCGGTTGCCCAACCGGTTTGTTGTCTGATCCGATTATGAAAACATTGGAAAAAAGTAATGAAAAAAATACATAAAGATAAGGAAAATAAATATAGGAGGTTTTTATTAAATGCAAAGTAAATTAAAAAAATAGTTTTTTAAGTTGAATTTTATTAGATAAAATAAAGAAGGGAAAATTCTAAAAATGATCCAAAAGAAGAGAGAGGTTTTCGCCAAAATAGTCCTTGAAAATGCTATATTCTAGAAATAGTCCAAAGAAATCAATCGGAGCCGATAGATTTGAAAAAAAAATCCGATGATTTTCGCTATCCAATATGAAGTTGCCAAGTGTCCCACTACCCACCTACCCCCTGATGGTTTTTCAATGAAATCCGTCTGGACCGGTAACTTTGGAATGAAAATCATCTCCCATGAAAACCATATCCAAAAATCATGAAAATCCATGTTTTTTTGAAATTCAGCTGAGCTGATGAATTTCAAGTGAATTTCGTCTTCGAAAATAATTTTCAAAAAAACATGCACCACTATCATGATCTCCAGTTTCCGACCACCACCCCACCCACCGCTGCCACCACCACCACTCCCACTTTTCCGGCAAACATCACCTCCATTACCGCCCATCATCATCACACCTTTCCGGCCACCACCCCACCCACCACCACCTTTCCAGCCACCACCCCACCCACCACCACCAAAATCTCAACATCATCAAATAGCAGCAGATCACAGATACTTTCAGAAAGAGAAACAAAACACTCAATCAAAGTTAGATTTTCACTTTGGTTTCTTGATCATGAGAGGAGCAAATGATGGCACCATGGTCACCATTAACACCGCTGCGTCGGCGATCCAGATGGCGGAGAACAGAGCAACTCACTCTTCTTCAGTTCAGTTCAAAAAAATTCAATCTTTATTATTCAATTTTGATCTTTTGAATAAACTGTTGATGGGTTTTGTTTATTGATCAACATCTTTGGTGGCCAGAAAGGTGGTGGTGGTGGTGGATGGGATGGTGGCCTGAAAGGTGTGATTATGATGGGCGGGTAATGGAGGGGATGTTTGCCAGAAAAGTGGGAGTGGTGCTGGTGGCGGCGGTGGTGCATGTTTTTTTGAAAATTATCTTCGAAGACGAAATTCATTTGAAATTCATCAGCTCAGATGAATTTCAAAAAAACACGGATTTTTAAGATTTTTGGAGATGGTTTTCATGGGAGATGATTTTCATTCCAAAATTATCGGTCCAGACGGATTTCATTGGAAAACCATCAAGTGTAGGTGGGTAGTGGGACACTTAGCAGCTTCGTATTGGGCGACGAAAACCATCGGATTTTTTTCAAACCTATCGACTCCGATTGATTTCTAAGAACTATTTCTGGAATATGGCGTTTTCAAGAACTATTTTTAGAACCTCTCTCTTCATTTGGACTATTTTGAGAATTTTCCGTTTAAAGAATATGAACATGAACGCTGTGAAGAGGTTAAAGGACTTAAAACCTTAAAACCTAATAAATGATAAATAATTCATAACTACATATTTTTTTAAAAGAAAAAAATGGTACAAGAACAATTAGGTTATAAGAACCATTTCAAATACAAGTAGGCATGGTGAATGTAACCCATTTAAGATCACAATAACAAATTTCTGAGCTGTTTTGACTTGAGTTTAAGTTTAAGGTAAATGATTAATTAGTCATAACGGATCAAAGTATCAAACTTAAAGGTTGGAATGGGTCCGGAAGAGTCCAACATAAAAATGAGTGAAAATAAATTGAAAAATGTTTAACAGGGTTCTAGTATCGTAACCGGGCATCGGTACGCACGTAACATATAACTGCCCACTGGTACGCGTTTTTATTATCCGTCATTTAAAATTTAAAGTAGAAAAAAAAAGTTAAATTAACCCATTTTGATCTTCAACCATCCTAACTTTTTTTAAATAATAAATCCTGACTCAAACCCCTTTTAATCCAACAACTACCACTACTTTCAAGTTTCAAACGGATATTAAATGAAACATGTCTATTTCAAACCAGCACTCAATTAAGACCGTTCAGTCGTTACAACGGTATATGACCCCTACCCACGCGTTGACCACAGTAGAGATTATTAACAAACAAATCTAAATTCCAACTTTTTTATTAATTCAATTGCTTTTTATATACGTTTCCACAAATTGAACACATATCAAAACAAACCCAAAACTGGGTGTTTGTTACAATTTCTTACCTATATTAATTCACGCTATAATCGATCGGAGCTAGTACGCGTAACTCGAGCATACCGAAGAAAGCAATCGCGTATTCGTGTTATGAGACTAGCAACAGCATCAGATAATCGAGTCCACAGGCGGTGGAAGACCGTGGTTCCACCAGAGTCTAGTGAGACAGAAACAGGCTGCAGGTACGCCCATGCAGCCTGTTTCACTAGCCGGTTACGGATTGAAATCTCGTAACCGGAATGTACCGTGTAAGAGGGGAGTTTGGGGGACTGGACAGCCGCGGCGGTGGGTGGGAGGACGTCACGAAGGGAGGTGTAGGAAGCGGGTCTCAGAGAAACTAGCTCGAAATCGGCCGACGAAGATGTGGTGGTGGATATGCCGTTGAGGTCCATTGCATGAGGGAGAAAGAAAAGGATGAAATGTTGTGTAGACAAAATGGCCAAATTGTTTTCTTTGAATTGAAAACAATATACCGCGTTGAAAACCAGAATATAAATAATTCCAAATGTGTATTTTAAAACGTGACGTGTTTATCGTGTTATCCAATAATTATTAAGGTTTTTAAAAACTGAGAAATGATTTCGTCGGTTTAATGATTTGATACGGTTCAAGTTTGTTGCCTTACAAGTTCACCAGTGATGTGGATCAAAACTTACAAAACGAACAAATCGGTAGAGTCAACCGGTTAATTTATTTATTTATTTATTATTTTATTTTTTTAAGAAAAAGACCGAAGCCTTGGCAAACTTTTATTCAAAAAAGAACAAACAAAACAAGGCATCATTACTAGCCGGGACATATCCCCAAACTAGTCAATACCCTAAAAGAAAGAAAGCAAACAATCCTAACATTACTAGCCTGATATCTATACACGCATCTAAAATCCTATATACAAAAACCATCTTGGGTCTAAAATCAATCAACAGTACGTCCTCTTTATTTCCAACAGTGTACATTGGCCAATTTGTAAACCAATTTTGTGTTTCCTTGTTGCATATGACCTTCAAATCATTTTCACTTCTAAATTGCCAATAATACCACTGCATTTTACAAAGCCCAAACAGAAGACTTCGATCCAACTTTTGACTTTTGCAAAAGCATCCCAACCTGATCTTTGACTTTCTGACCATATTGCCCCTGAATATGCAATTTCCAGTATTTCCATAAATACCCCTGCCCATGTAACAGCTTATGAACACTCTTATAATGTCTATAATTTTGCCTCAAATGTTGCCATTGATCCATCATAACTATATAACCAAATTGCTCCTGCATATGAATTCTCCAAAAATTCCCGAACTGCATTCGAGAAAACTTATTGACATTATTATAAAGCCACACATACCCTTGTCCATATAACAACCTATTCTCACTTATATTCTGCTTATGACTTTTCCTCACAGGTTGACTTTGAACCGATAATTGACTTCTCTTTGTTGACTTCAATTTCTTGACCTTCTTGACCACTTCAAATCCCCAGTCTTTACTCAACTTAATTGAACTAGTTGTTTCTTTAATTGTCATACCAAGAAGCTTGAGTCTAACTGTTTCTTTTATGATGTTGCATAAGTCATTATCATTCCTGCTCCTTCCTTCAAATAATCTCAAATTCCTTTCTTTCCAAATAAAATAAACTATAGCAGCCAACATAAGTCTTTGAATAATACTCTTGATAGACTTCCTCATGGGCATCTTTGATAGATGTTCCACTCTAGCAGCCAAATTTGGTGGGATGTTTTGCAATTGACCAATGTTTCTAAGTTTCATCCAAACTTTCCTTTAGTAAGGACACTCAAAGAAAAGATGATTATGACTATCCCTTTGCTGTTTGCAAAAAGCACAATACTTATCATGAGCAAGAACTTCCCAAGCATACAATCTATCTTGAGTAGGAAGTCTCTCCTTAATAGCTTGCCATAAGAAAAAAGCCTGTCTAGGAATGGCTTGACTAAACCACATGACTTTAGCCCATGGCTTATTTGGAGAATCCTTACTGAAAACTTTGAAAGCTTCACTTGTAGTGAAAGGTAGAAGCTTATCATCTTTACATTTTCAAAGAATACCATCTTTCTTCTCATTAACGAGGACAGGAGGGTTGCTAGCATATAGACAAGGAAATTTAACTATCCACACTTTTGGCCATGCCCATCCTCCGTTCAGAATAACCTCATTAACAGTAGTGTTCAAGTTCAAACCAGCATTTGAGATATCTCTTGGAGTAATGAAAGAGCACAATGGACTTAGAGGATGCCAGTTATCATACCAAACATTAGTATCTTTACCATTACCCACCGAACTTATACAATGAGGCCAAATCTTCTCCCTACATTGCATCAGGTTTCTCCAACTCCAACATCTCCCTTCTTTGTTGCTAATACCCCAAAAACTTCTGCCTTTCAATCTATGAATCTTGATCCACCTTGTCCAAACTGTTTCAAGACCACTAATAATATTCCAAACATGCTTTGCCATTAGAGAGGTGTTCCTTACTCTTAAAGACTTGATACCCAATCCGCCTTGCTCTTTAGTCAAACAAACTTCATTCCAACTAACTATCTCCATTTGCCCATATAAATCTATTGCAGAGTTTCTCAATTTCATCAGTAATATTGAAAGGCAATAGAAACACTGAAGCCCGATAAATTTGCATAGAAGATAACACAGACTTGACCAGCTGAACTCTACCAGCAAAAGATAAACTTTTGTTCTTCCAATCAGCAAGTTTTTTCTTGACTCTATCCACAAGGCTGCTACAATCTTTACTATATAATCTTTTGGACACCAGAGGAATTCCCAAGTATCTTACAGGGAGCTTTCCAACTTTAAATGGTAAAATGTCTTTAATAATATCCTGGGTTAAAGAAGGAATATTACCAAAAAACATTGTACTTTTGCTCATGTTAGGGATAAGCCCACTGAATTCATGCAAAGCTTGTCTTATAACTCCCACAGATAAACTATCAGGGTGAACAAATACCAAAAGATCATCAGCAAAGCATAAATGAGTCAACTGCTGCTCCTTACACTTCCAATACGATTTTGACCTCAAAAGGAGCCAATTGAACCAAGTGACCAACCCTACCACCACCGGTTAGCATTTTGATGATTAAATCCACAATGAACTTGGAAACGCTCGTGTGTTCTTTTAACTTTTTACCTTTTATTTTTAGAATACAAATTTATTATTTTTTTTAACAGCAATGAGCATTTATATGTAAGTATTATCTTTTGTTATTGTTTGTTGAATACTTTTTATTAGTTAAAAAAAATTAATACAAATTAGTTGTTAAAAAGAAAAACAATATATGGTTCAAACTTTATCCATGACTTGACTTGGCTTGGCTTGTCAAGCTAACCCAACCAGTGAGCTACTTTGTCAATTTTAAAACACGTTAAATTTTCTTAAAAACATATGGTGTTCACCCTTCTGAATTGGAGGTCATTCAAAATTCTTACAAATACAAGATTAGAAGGATTTTGAATGAATATAAATGTTCATTAAAAAAAATATGCCAAACCAAACCGTTAACTCGCATTTCAAATATAATTTCTTTTACTTCAACTTCAAAATAAATTTTAATTTACGAATATAAATAGATAATTTATAACAAACATACTAAACTCTAGATTAAATACATTTAGTAAAAAAATATATTTAAAATGAAAAAAGAAGAAAGAAGAAGATACAAACGTAACACAATATTTTTGTGGGGGCAAATGTGGGGAAATAACGTGTGGTGGAAATCAGGAAGACGTTATGTGACAATAACTCAATAAGTGAGATGTTATATTCAATTGGAATATAATTGGATGGTCGGAGACGACTTAGTCTATTTCAAATTTAAAATTAAAATACAGGTATTATGTAGTAATATTGTGAGAAATCATATGACATAAATAAGTTTCTGATTTCTTTTTGTATGTATATATAATATCAATTTAACACGTAGAGGAGAAACAAGTATGAAAGCTATGTTTATATATGTGGTCGTAGTTTTCATACACCATTGGAATTGGAAGGAAAGATGAAAAGAAATTATGTAGTAAACTGGGTTTTATTTTTATGTAACCTGTAGTTTATAGGAGAAAAAATGATGTATGATTACTAAATTGGGATGAATGAAAAAAATGGCCTCTATGTATGATTACTAAATTGGGATGAAGGAAAAAGTGGCCTCTTTCCATGTAGATGTGTATATATGACTTGTTAAAATGACTTGAAAAAATGATACATGAGAATAAAAATGAGAGTTTGTAAATGGTGAGAAAAATAGAATTAAAATATTTTTTTTTAACAGCAAGGCTTATATTAATCAAAAAGAGAGTACATGGCAACAGAAACTCAGCAAGAAGCTGAGAAAAAAGTTCAAAGAGAACAAAACTAAACCAAAACACCTAATACAACATTCCGTCCAAGTTAAAACCAAACCATAACCTCCACTCTCTCATAGATGTCTTGGACTGTATAGAAAGCCACAAGAAAGCCAAACAAATGTTTAGCAATATATTTGCACACCGTCCAAAAGAAAAAGAAAAAGGTTAGCAATATATTACCTATATGGAAATATGGAATGGGTCACATGATATATGAAATACTATGTTAGAACCCGTGTAAAACACGGGTTAAGTGATAAAAAAAAGAAATATAAGACAAACAAATGTTTTGTTAATTTAAAAAAAAGTAACAAAGTTTATGATTGCAAACACAACCAACAAAAGGAATAATAATAATAATAATAACAACAACAACAACAACAACAAACAATGCAAATGTGTTTTCAATAAAGCATTGCTGGAAAACGTAAAAAGAAAACAAAGTCTATTTTTGTTTATAAACCAATAAAAGCTCTCTAATGTCAAGCCAATCAAACTACCAATCATGAAACATAATAAAGAAAAACACAAATGTAAATGTATTTACCAATAAAACATGACCAGAAAAATCAAAACCAAAGAAACACAAATATTGTTTTGAAAGTCATGACAACACATCTATTTTTCCTTTTTTAGAATTAATAGATTGTTCCAGAAACGTCACACGAAACATGTTTTTCCTTGGATTTATTAGTTGAATTTGCCACAGCATCATCATCAATGTCATAGATATCTCCAAGTTTCCTCTTTAAATCGGATGGTGGAGAACTTTAACGGTTTGTGTCTCCATTTGAAATTGGAGTTATGCTATTCTCACCGGTAATTGATATAAGTTCCTGTGAACTTTTAATGTATAATAAAGATGTTATGGTTGTTGGATTACATAGATATTAAAAATAGTGTTAAAATGTTTCAAAATTTACGTTGTTATTGACAGTGTCTTCGGATCGACAATCTCCATTGGTAAGCGGGTTTTGTTCTGAAATCTCAACCTTTCAGGTAATAAACAAAAAAAAAGATAAAACTATAATTCAAAAAAAGTAAAATAAAATATAGATATAAATATAAATTTAAGATAAATAGAAATACTACGTCGGTGTTAGACTTTTTTTTCTAAACAATTCACTATGAATGAATCTTCAGAAAGCTTGACAATATTAAAATTTATTGACTTTCTCAGAATATTGTATTCCTTTATATTTATCTTAAATGCATATTTTCTTTGAAGCAATGTGTTAAAGACTGTTGGTATGTTAAAACTCTGTAAAAGGAAAATTAAAAAAATAGATGTTCATAATAATAATAATAATAGATATTCGATTATTAATTAGGAAAATGTTGATAAGTATATACTTACCCCTTGGATTCCCCCACTAGGCTTTCTGCAGTGACATTTAATATCTTGAAAGTCTCCTTGTCCCATAATATTAATGAAACAGTACCGGTTGTGTCTAAAACTCGAATATGAATTCTAAACCTGTATAAATTAAGTTATAAAGTTAAATAAAACAAAAATAGAACAAAATTATTATAAATTAGAAAAAAGAAATTATATGTAAATTACCTGGAAACTGGTAATAAACTTATGCCTTTACATCCTTCAGTCAAACACTCGTAAAGATTGTCATCATTAGACTCAGCTGATTTCAGCTTTAATGATTTCAAACACCTCCCACACGCAAAATAATGCCACTCCTAAACGAGTGGAATGTACACAGTGGTTGCAAGGATAATGACTGCTTTTATCTGTTTCAATCATTAGTATTAAAATCTAATTACGCTATATTAAAAATGTGATATATATATATATATATATGGAAATAATAATAACCTTATCAATTTCTATCTCTGCTATTAAGTTAAATGGTGTTCGCTCTAGGAAATCCTCATTCACCATGCAGACGGATGATGATGAAATTGACCTTTGACTTGAGGAGGAAAGCGCACCTCCACTTTCAATGTTGCTTTTAAATAATGATATTAAAAATAGAATTAAGATCAAATAAACAGTATTGCAAGACAAACAAGCAATATATATAAAAAAAGAGTATGAAGTTAAACCTTTGTTTAAAAGCATTAATGGCAGGAATGTTTTCATCGATAAAGAGTTTAGACACATAGTAGTTGTTGGAGATCGATGACTCACCTAAATAAATAACAATATAAATATTGAATTAAAATTAAAATAAATTTGTCATAAAATATAATAATATAGATACGACCATATAAAGAAAAGTTGCCAAACTGCAATACGATAACAACGTTATAAGCATCAGGGTATTTGGTGATAAATGCGTCCATTTGTTTTGCATAATCACCAAAAAGGGTTACATTAATTTCCCGGTTACTGTAGAAGATTAAATAAAATAACATTAATATAGGAATATATATTAATCTTTAATCGTTTAATAACATATGTTCCTATATTAATGATATTTAAAGATGAAAAATAAAAAAAAATTAGTGTAAATACTTACATATAGATGTTTGATATGGTGTAGGTGTTTGAGGGTTGACATCTTCTTTATCATAAGAAGATATGAGATTAGTAACATCTGATATGTGATGTAGATTTTTAGGACCTGAAAAAAAAAGATACTGAACAGAACTTTTATTAAGATCGATTTATCCACACAAAGTTAAAATGTTGACCATATGTAATCTGATTGGAGAATATCGATTAATTAAACATGTGAATAGAATTAGAAAGTTAAAATAGCTTGGGAGTCAAAAGAAAAAAAAAACAAAACAACTCCAGAATGAAGAATTTTGACACTGCCCACAGTTCTCTTAACGGTAAAAAAATAAAAAAAAACAACTTCATACTGCAGATTTTAGACAATCCCCTAAGTACACTTGACAGTAAAAAAAAATAACAAAACAACTACATACTGCAAATTTTTGACAATGACGAAAGTAACCTTGATGGTAAAAATTCACAAAACAACTCTATATTGCTGTATTTTTAGAAGCCTAAAGTACCTCTGACAGTAAAAAATAACAAAAAAAAAAAATATCCACAAACGTGTGCTTTAATACATTGGATTGACAAAGTTTACAGTTGAAATTCACAAACATAAATTGTGTAAATACTTACATATAGATGCTTGATATGGTGTAGTGTTTAAGGGTTGACATTTTCTTGATCATAAGAAGACATGAGATTAGTAGTGGCTGATATGTGACACACGCCTACATTTTTAGGACCTGAAAATAAAAAAAAATTAATCTTAATAAAAGTTAGATATTGAACATGAACAAAACATTTATTAAGATCGATTCAAAACGGGACTAAAAAGTATTAGCGTAAATACTTACATATAGATGCATTTGATGAGCATGGGACACTGGACAACAATGAAACTGATTTCAAAGTTGGTGTGGGTGTTGTACTCCAGGTTTGATACATAGCTACAATTTTGTTAACGTAGTTAGTATTTTTAATATATATCGATGGAAATATGAAATATAAAAAAGAAGAATTTATCATAAAAGTTACCACGGTTTGTGATGTCATACAATGGAGATGAAAAATTGAAAGCATTTCCAATATGTGTTTGATATGACGTTAGTGTTTGACGATTGACATTTTCTTTATCATAAGAAGGAAAGAAATTAGTAACGGATGGTATTTGACGTCTGTTAACACTTTGGTGACCTGAAAGCAAAGATAATAAATGGTGATTAATAAAAAGCAAAAGAGATAATACCATACAAGTTATATTAATAAATAGTTACCAGCAATATAGTCGCGTTTTCTTTTGCTATCCAAACGTTGTTTTTGAAACTTTCTTCTCTCTTTACAATACATTCTATAAAAAGCCATGGCTAAAATAAAAAAATTATTAGAAGTATGAGATGTATTTTAAATATGAATAATGAATAAAAACAAAAAATTACTTACAATTAACTATATGTCTGATGTTTGAAGTTATATAGCCCGGGTTCTTCTTTTTGTTATCACGAATGATTTTTCATAGCCGTCGGTTTTTCTTACAGATATCTCTAAAGTTAAAAAAATTAATATAACAAAAAAACTAAACTTACAATTTTTGGTCAATATGCGTTGTGCTATTTGTTGTGTGGAGACCAAATTCTGATTGGTGATACCTATATAAAAATTGAAGGACATCATCTCCTTAACTACAAAAAACTCCATAAGTCTTAGTTAAAAAGACAGTAATAATAAAATAAAATAAAACCTGATTGACTTCTTTGTTTGTTGTCCATATCGACGGTGTTATGTTCGGAATTAATAGTCTCTGCCTAATGTCTCAATATATATTAGGGTGCATAAACAGAAAATAGAACACATTTTAATCAAAAAGTAATTTTAATATATATTGACAAATATATATATATATATATAGGGGAATGATCATGCAAGAAGTGATATTATAGCGAGAAGTGCGAGAAATGAATCTGAACCATTGATTGTTTTTAATCAATGGTATACAATGAAATGGCAAATTCATAATTAAAAACATATATTTATGACATATATTTAATTAAAAAGGGTATATATATCTATTGTGGTGTAGGCCTCATTAAACCAGACTTTAATGCGTTCAGCGGTTACTTTTAATGACTAATCAATGCTCATTAGATGGTTAATATGATTTTATTTTTCTTTATTAAAAATATGTATATTATGGATATGATCCTTGTTCATATAGTTATATACATATTTAAGTAATTCTACATCTCATTTGTTTTGACTACACTATATTAAATAAGCAAACTGAGTCATACACAACATTAGTTTTGCGTACATTACATTAGATACTATATTAGTTATGCCTACATAATATTTGAAAGTGTGCCTACACTATATTTGTTTTGTCTACACCACATTAGGTATGTCTAAACTACATTAGTTATGACTACACAATATTTGAAAATGGGTCTACACTATATTAGATATGTCTACACTACATTAGTTATAACTACACAACATCATTTAAAAATGTTCCTACACTACATTAGATATGCATGCCCTACATTAGTTATAACTACACAACATTTGAAAGTATCCCTACACAACATTATGTAACTATATCTATGTTACTAAGATAATCTTACACTACATTAGTTGAATGAAAGAAAAAAAAACATTGTTTAGGCTATTAAAAAAATTATATAGATATATGTTGGTTGTGTAGTGATTTGTCATTTAATCGTTCTCCAAGCATGTTGATTGTGTATGAGTATGATTGTATAGGGATACGCTGGTTGTGTAGGGACGTATAATTTAATAATCGACAAAATCGTATTATGGGTATAAAAAAAATAGAATTTAACACTATGCTGCGCATTTGGTTAGCGAGTGGCAGTCAACGTATATATTATTGTAACCCAAAATGACCATAATATCGTTTCACGTGTTATGAAAAAACATGCCAAAATAAATTAATAAACAAATAATTTAAAAGTTAAACAAGAAAACAAGTAAAAAGAAGAATATAAAACAAAACTAATTTCACATCATCTTATTTAACATGTTATTAGACTTGTTTAAAAATGTCATGTTAGGTTAATGAAATTAAAGAATAATAATATCATTTAATTGTTAAAAATGTAACTTATGTTGAATATTTTAATTACCAAAAATAAAAATTTATCATTTTACTATAACACCCTTATATTTAAATAATTCAAAAATAAAAAGAAATGATATAATTAGTTAGAACCTCTTCTCGCACTTCTCACATTAAAAATCACTTCTGAAATGAACCTAATCCTATATATATATATAATCTGCTAAGTTGGGAAAAAGAAGCATTATTGACCAATCTTCGTATTAGCCTAAATATTTCAAATGATGAACATTTGACCGAGCTAAGGCATTTAATTTCATCTGGAGCCCGTATTCTTGATTAACTGTAATCTGATTGGAGAATTATATATGTAACCTGATTGGAGAATTGATTAATTAAACATGTGAATAGAATTGAAAGATTGATCGATAGAACCTGGTTGAACCTGTGATGTGAAGGTCCGCGATTGAATCGAATTGAAACTACGAGTCAGATTGAATCTGTTTAGATGAGATGATTGAATGAACTGTATTACAAAGGTTTGATAGTTACCTGTTTAGGTGTTTGCTAGGGTTAGAAGATGTCAATGGGAAGGTCTGGAGAAGATGATAGCGTTAACGCTACTGATTCATTCAATTTGAATACTGAAGTTGAATTGGTACAATTTGGTATAATATTTGGTATAATATTGGAATAAAATAATTTAAAAATTAAAAATATTTGAAAATGCAATGTGGCATTTTGAAGAAAGCTGATTAAACCAAAAAAGTGAAAGTTGTTTAAAAAATCCATTGCTTTATTAGATAGATAGATAGATATGAGATATACGTATATGTAGCTTCACGATACCTAGCTTCACAATACCCATAGTTATCTACTAATATACTTATTATTATTTTTTACAATATACTAAATAAGGAATTAAACAAAAAGTTTCAAAAAAAATAGTTAAATACTAGTGTTGTCGCAATAACCAAGCCTAAGATTTTACCCTCAGCAACGCGCAAGCTTATTATTTTGGTTATCAACAAGTGTGAAAAAAAATTCTGATCTTTTCACCATTTTTAATTGAATTTGTATAGTGTGGTATCTACATCTACCTATATATTAAAGCAACACATTTTTTCTACTTTTCATTCAATTAGACCCTTCACATAGGCTTCAAGTGTACAAGTTTCCATTTTTACAATTTTTCTTTCATGAATGATAAAATGAAAAATATATTGTTGGTGGGAACTGAACTCAATACCTTACTTTTAAAATGTTCATAGCTTACCAACTCAAATAGGATTAACTGATGTTAGTCTTCTTTTTTTCTTAATTGGTATAAATTCACAACCTTCCATTTTATTACTTTTAAAATGCAAATACAAATTATTTTTACTAATCTATGTATTTTAGTAAATTATTTATATCTTATGAATTCATAAGATATGTTAATATGTATATTATTAAATTAAACTTTTTTTATTTTACCTTTTAACAACCCATATATCACATGGGCTATATCCTAGGGCTATATCCTAGTGACAATCTCCTATGCCACTTGTCCCCTTCTCCTTAAACATGTTGATGTGTTACTCATATATTTAATTTTGCAGATGTGTTGCTTTTTTAAGCAAGGGTAAAAAAAAAGTCTGGTTCATCAATCCATTCAATTTTCAGAAACCCTAAAACATATCATAAACATATCGCCTCTTATGTTCTCTTCTATGCCTCTTCTTCTTTCTTCTCTAGAAACCCTAAATCAAATCACATTCATCTATGCTAGTGCCGTATTTCTCTCCATCAAATTAGCCTTGGCTTTTAGAATAACTTATGATTCATTTACTTGACGAACGTTCCCTTGATTTCAAGATATGCTTAATTTGTTAATTTTTTTTAAGTTTGTTAGTATCATTATTTTGATTTTGGTTTTCTTATGACTTTCTTTTGTTTCACTTTTTTTATAGATTTGACAAACAACCAAAACTGAATGCTCATAGAATGAATTGATCAAATCCTAACTTGAGTTTTATCTGACGAAAACCTAATTTCATGCCATGAGTATTTGTCAAACTTCAGGCCTGGTTCAATTATTAAATTTTCTTGAAATTAATTAGGATAATTAATTTGATTATTTTATGCTTTATTTTCTTTCACTTTTATTTATAGGTTTCACAAACAACAAATGTGATTCTCATCTAATGAATCGGTCAAACCCTAATTGAGTTGTGTTACGTTGGAGGCCATTATTTAAACGCGATCACCATCGAACGTTTCATATTGAGCTCCCTTCGTTTAAAATACGTAAGTAAAAATTAAATTTTTATGTTTGATATCTGAATACTTTTCACCAACAGTTAATTTTTGTATAATTTCTTAATTTATTTTATTGGGCATTTGCAAAGGGTGTAAAGAAAGATGAGATAACTGCAAGAAGCGGGTTTGGTTATCAGAACCATTAGTAGCATTTGCTCTCTCATGTGGAAGCTGGTCCTCCCCTACTGTAAGTTGTAGTTAATGTTTATTAAAACCTCATTCTTGATACATAAACATTATGTTTATGTTTATGTTTATGATAAAAGTTTTTGATCTTATATGGTTAATAATTGCAAAAACAATGACCAAGTATAGTGTGACATTTTCATCTATACAGCTAAAACGTTTATGGTTTTCTGGCCTAAAATAAAATTTAGACCAATGTTGGTTACCATTTATTATTCAGTAAATTTTATTAAACTTAAAGCAAATATCAAAACTGATTCATACCCATGATCAAAAACATAAAAGTGAGAATCTACACGGGATCTCAAGTCAAAAGCGAAACCGAGTTTGGTTTAGTAAATTTTATCCGAAACCGAACCGGAAACTGGTTTTCCAGTTTGGGTTACTAAAACCATTTGTTTTTTATTTTTACAAGAAGTTTGGTTCGGTTTCAGTTTTTTTCACTTTTTTCAATCTTTAATAAATTTATAAAACAAAAATTCAATAATATTTGACTTGTTTGGACTGATCTAGTTCCCCCCCATCCCACCCCACCCTCACAAATGAAAAACGCTAGATCTGCTACTGCAAACAAAGATGTTTGAAAGCAGTATTCAGATCTTTTTTTTCTAAAAAAAACAAAAAGTCTTCAGAAGCTTATGTCTGCACGCCTGCAGACGTAAGCCCATGCAGACCTTTTAAGCAAAAACAAACAGAACCTAACTAAACTTCCTTCGACCTTTTTTTTAATTAACGCAAAATAAGTATATTTATAATAAATAAATACCATTTATACAAGATTGTTAGATCTCAATTCCCGTGATATTTATTTTGAACGCATTTATGGTGGATAGAAGAAAATTTTCTTACTTAAACGTATTTGGTGAAAACAACCCGTATATGAGTAACCCATTCATGTGACCAAGAACAAATTTGTGCTACACTTACGTTGAAATGTGGAGTTGAAATGTGTAAGTCCAATTCGAATAATAAAAGATATTGTATAATATTGCATGTTTTTAGTTTTAATTCTCTTCTCTCGTATAGTTAACGAGATTTGGTTACTTGATGAATGGGCTTGGAGCTGTTCTTGTAACCGATGGGTTTGGAAGCTGGGCTTAGAGAGTTTGTGTGGCTGGCCCGGCTTATATTCTTCTTAAAAGGGAACGTGGGTTGTTACTGGTTTACGAGACTGAGTTTTAAGAGAATGCTTTCGATGCTATTCAATCTCGTTCCCCTTTTATTGTTCTTGTTAGAACTTCTTCTTCCTCAATTCAGGGTTCGCAGTTATGGTTAGTTTATGTTGTATCCTCTATATTTTCTGAACGAAGTCTTGTATCATATTGTCACTATGATCATTTGAATTCTATATGTTTTGTTCGAGTTATTTGTTGTGTATTCATTGATATTGTTTCGGTTTGTATTTGGGTACCATGGTTGACCATGCATCAACCGTGAGACCTTGACAAAAACTATTTTGGAAATGTAATTTCACTCTTGGAAATTTTCATTTAAAAACACTGAAGTATACTATTCAGAAAAGTCTCTTTTGACCCTTAAAAATCTTGTGAAAATTTAAACAAGACTAGTATTGTTACTTTTGTAAGAAGAAATGTCGTTGTTTGATCATTTTCCAAATAGTTTGGCGTTTAGCATTTTAAGCTCACATTGTTTTCAAGTTGGATTGATGTCGGGTTTTTCTTCTTATGGAAGATTCAAAACTTTGATAAGTTTTTAAAGATTCTTATTTTATTTTAAGTTTGCAAAGATTTACAAAAAAAATATATAATTAAGAAACTAACTTTGTTTCTATAAAATGTATCTCTATGAACATCTAACTAATTTTAGAAAACGCTTTCAATTATTTCACGGCTACCATATATTTGGTATCCTTAATTTTGGCGCGTTCATCATATAAGACATATGAGTGTTGTATGCATCGTTTCCTTTTTTTCTTGATGACTTACTAATATTGATGGATAGCTTGAGTACTAGGTAACTTGTATGTGTTGTATGGCTAATGATTATTAGAAATGTTAACTATAATTATCATCATCAAAATCTGATTTATATTTCGTAATCAATTTTTTTACTAATATATATGTCTGTATTACAAACTTCTATCCTCTTTTAATTTATGATAGCATCAAGAGAAAATTGAACCGCTTTCTTGGGGTTTAAAAAATGAACCGGATGAGTCCCTCCATCTCACATTGGTTAACCGTCACGCTAAAATGAAAGGTATTTTTGTAATCTAGAATCTAAGAAAACCAATATACCTAATGAATCCCCATGGTTTTATTGCTTCAACTGAAACAACCATTAGCCTGTTTCGCCATCGTTCTTCCCTATTTCACTGTTGTTCTTCCTCAATCTGAATGTTTTATCATCGTCACTCTACCTCATGAGTGTGGAGGATACGTCTTCCTGACGAGGAATTTGATAGCAACACATACAATAAGTTCAAATTGGGGTTTTTTACCATGGCTCCCGACTCGGAGTTTGGATTCTAAACAGTACCAGCTCGCTTAAGTCTTTAAAATCTCAACTTTTGACTTACAACTCTGTTTAACATGATTCCAATTGCGTTGTTCTCAGTTTCAATTTTAGTTTATTGTCTCCAAGTTTCAGGTTCATTCGAGTTAACTCAGTCAGCGCGCTAAAAGTCAGTTTCTCGTTATTATTTATTTCTATCTCTATACTCGTCTAAGTAATAAGGTGAGAGATAATTTCCGTCAATATTTACTGTTTTTAAATGATTTTGGGGGCGTATGTGTATTTATTCATATTTTATATATTATATATATACAACTAGCAAACTTGAATATTGTGTGTTTATCGGTTAAATGTAAATTGCTTGTTTGCTTACTTGTTTACTTTATCGCATTTGGAGAGGTCCATCATAGTCACATTATAGGACAATCAAACGGCTGTCATAGCAGTCAAAGCCCAATTCTCTAGGCAATGGTCAACTGACACCAACTGTTTGCTCATGATTTGATGATTTATACTCACAGTGTTTTGTTTGCTCATTTATTCATATATTATTATTATATCAAAAACTAGTGATTGTCTCATTCAGCCTCGTATTGACAAAGGTATGTTATTTTTTACGCATATGCACGTTATCAGCTGATTTCAAGCTAAGGTGAAGAAACACTTAGAGACACCTTTAGTTAATTAAATAAAAGACATTTGTGTTTGGTTATTATTTTGGAATGATTGGTTATTTTGGATTGTTTTGTCATGATTTGACATTGTGTACTTGATTGAATTTTTAATAAATAAATTAGATATTGTCCTATTAAATTTTATGATAGTGTATTGTTAGCTGTGAACCAAGGGTTCGTACCCGACATTTCGCCGTAGGTTGGGGTGTGACTCACGGACACTCATGGACAAGCAAACACCAATGGGCATTAATGGAAAAACACACATAAACATATCAAAATACTTAACATAAAAAATAAGGAACATTGTAACCAAACACATAATCATATCAAAATAATGTTTTAGAATTCAAAATCCACAAACCTCTAGTGTTTAATAAGAAGCAAGCTTCAAATTCTTCATTATTCAAAGAATTTCAACATACAAAACACTATTAAACAGAGTTAGCGGACAAACGTTACTGGACGTTCACGAACACTATTGAACGAACACGGCGTTTATCCATGTTCGTTCGTTAAGCATATCGAACAAATTTTTTTGTTCGTCTCCAGTTCATTTATTAAACGGACGAGCATAAACAAACTTCCAACCAAACGGACGGTGGAACGACCACCGGACGTCTGGTTCACTTACAGCCTTAGGAGAGCCTACGGAGATCATTGGAGTTCCGAAGGAGTTTTTGGCAGCAGCAACAAAGAGCATAATATAATTATTTTGGAGGCTATGGTTTGGAAAAAGAGAATAATTTAGGCTGTTTAAAGTTAGAGACCTCATCTAGGAGCGAGGATTAAAGATTCGAGCTTTCTTTCGGGTTAGAATCATTCGGTTATGGTGTTGGGTTTATGTTTTTATTATCTTTAGATATTAAGAACATGTTTTGCATATTATTATTTAGTTGTACTTCGTTTATGATGACTGTTATTGGCTAAACTTGTTAAAACCGCCTAGGTTATGGTTGAATTATGATTGTTTAATGAGTTTTTTTGGGTTACTTAATGAACATGTGTTGAGTTTTTAATGTAAAGTTCTGATTTTTATTATTTAATTCCGTAATATACTGCTGTGTATGATAATATTTTGGTCTTATATAAAACCCTTGTGATCTCATCTTGCATGAATTAGTTTCGTGTCGGTTGAGACTTGCATCTATTACCGTTTGCTAAGTGTTTTCGGTTGTTTTATGGTCTAGCTAGCCATAGGGTTTATTTGGTCAAGTTTGTCTAACCCGGTAGTCCACCTCGTTTTAGTCCTACTGGATAATTAGAGTCGATTTGTCCTTTTGCTTAGCCGTTTTAGGTTGACCATTGCGAGACATCAATCGGCTCGTCTTTATTAGGTTGGTTAAATTGTAAGTCGAGTTACTATGTGGTTTAAATTGAATTATCCCTTTTTCCCTAGATTTTTTATGAGTACGGGTCTTAGAGGAAATTGTGATATTTAGACTACCCGGAGATGTGTCATTAGGATACGTTAGATTTTCATTGGTATTTGTTAAGTGTTTTCTAGAGTTGCTTAGTGGTTTGTTAGTGAGACCTACCCGGAGATCTAGTTACCCTTTGTATCTTTAGTTTTCCTATCTTTAGAACCCAGTTACACGTGTTCATTAATATCTGAGGCTCATTAATCATAATTAGGATACCCGACCTAGGTGGTTCCATTTATCATATCTAAGAGTTTGCATTAAGTTTCCCATTAGGGCTGTTAAGTTTCGTTAACTTAATTTAGTAATTTTAGTTTTTAATAATTAAAATTAAAAGAATAGTTCAATTTATTAGGCAGGACTTAGTAAGTGTTTAGTATTACGAGCCACCTTACGTGTCTTCGAGTTTGATATCCGGACTTGCTTTTATGTGCTATACACGATCGATGCATGACTTGCATTTGTTTGAGGCTTAGTTAGATTTTTCTGTTTTTAAAAACTTAGTTGTGAATCGGTTTGTATTATTAATTTATATATTTAATTTCACACATCAGCATTCACATCTTTATGTTTAAATTTATTAAATAATTAATAATAAAAAAAAGAATCCAAATAATTGAAACATTATTTGATGTGTAGTGAAAATTTTAAGAGCTAATAGCAGTAACCCAAAAATTTGATGGATCGTAAATTAAGAAAGTAAATATTCGGGTGGTTTATGACGATATGCAAAACCTCAACATGGGTAATATTCATCCCAATTGTTTAACGGCATTCGTTTTCCGCCATTTTACCTATTCTGAAATAACAAAAATGTCGACATTTTTAGGTATTTACAGCCACATTCTCACAAATGGTTACACGATTTGGAATGAAACAGAAATCACGACAGTGGCAGAAACGAATACCGTCAAACAATAGCCATAAATATTATCCATGTTGAGGTTTTGGGTATCGTCACAAACCACCCAAACATGTACCCTTTTTAATTTTGCAATCACCAAATTTATAGGCTATTACCCTTAGCCCTTAAAGTTTCACTAAACAGAAAATAATGTTTCGATTATTTGTAATATTTGTTTTTTATTGTTTATTTAATAAATTTAAACATAAACATATGAATGCTCCGAATAAATAAATATGTATGCCCGACTAAATAGATAAGATGGCCTGACGGAATAGATGTGAAGGCTACCGGAATAAATATGTTGCTCAATCAAGTAGATTTGAGTCATCGAAATATATTTGTTGGTCGACAAAGTAGATATGAATGCCCGACAGAATAGATCCATTGGCCGACCGTTTATTAAACCGTCAGGCCGACTATTTAATAAATGATCGGGCCAAAACTAAACAGTCATTTTTTTAAAACCGGCCGGGCCCAACCAACTAAGCGTACACATGCGAAGATGTAGTTTGTTCAAGAACGAAAAGGTGTCAGAAAGATTTGTTGGGTGTTAGTTAAGTTATGGTGGATCTTACCACTTAGAAAAGGATCATTTTGAGTTTTTTTTTTTTTTTTTAGTTTGAGAAGCTACAAGGTATTAGTTTAGTCAAATGAGCCATTTTGATAATTTTCCCTAAAGGCAGAGGCGGACCTACATAGTAGCCGTCGGGGTCCCGGGACACCAATGTTTTTTAAAATTTATTTAGAAGCGATATAGAAAATTTTTGAAGGACCCATATAAATTAACACTTGGACCCCATAAACATATTGCATATCCACTCTGGTTGGAATGAAACCTATTTTTGGAGTGAAAGGTCCCAGGTTCGAGACTCTTGTAAACTGATTTTACTCTATTTTTTTGCTATTTTTTAGTCAAATTGGCAATATATATGGTCAATATAGTAATTAGGTTTTTTTAGTTTGTAACATCAGACCAGAAACAAAAGCTGCTTCTCAAGTCTCAACCCCTCCTCAACACAGCTCAATCCTCCTCAGTCCTTAGGACCGCCACCTGCCCAACCCCTGCTCGCTGCCGCGCTTCTCTGCTACCAGCCACCCTCTCGGCACTCCTTCTGATTTTGCCTCAACTCTTAGGTAATTTTTGGGCTAAAAACTACTCAATAAAATAAAAATGTCCAATTGATTGATTTTATGCAATCACATACTTAGATTGGTAATTCTATGTTGTATATTATTGTTAGATTGTGATTTGTTATGTTAAAAACTTGAATTTTAGGGTTAATTATGCAAGAATTATTGAAAAGAATGGGAAAAGGGTTTGAAGATATATATATATATATACACACACACACACACACACATATACATACATACATATATAGATTTAGAGAAGAGCCGTGCTATGGATTATGGTTTGAGGAGAGTAACATGGTTTAGATCGTGCAAAACGGCTCATTATAAGAATGTTTTAATTTGGCTTGGGTCAAAACGATTCTTCTTGCTAAGTTTTAATTTTGTTTGCGTCGAAACTAGCTTTGACCACTAGACTCTTGTTGAATTGAGTTGTTTTATGAAAGAAAAACATAAGTTAATTCTACTGTTTTGAATAATATAGCCCAGATGTTATTAAGAAACTTCACACAAACAAAATTTGTAATGTTTTCTCTTATTGTTTCGAATAACATCGTATTTTGTGTTTATATTATAATGATATTATTTTCTATTATGTTTCTCGACCCGCCCCGCCCCGACACAACCCAAACAGCGACCGGCCAAAAAAATTTGAACGCCGAAAATAATGGGACCCCATTGTCGAAAAATCCTGGGTCCGCCACTGCCTAAAGGAATGGGCCATTTTGTATATAACCAAAGTGAAACAGTTATTATTTTTAATGTTAAAAGCATAAAATATATATATATATATATATATATATATATATATATATATATATATAATAGATGGCGTTTCGTTAAGTTTCCTTAAGTTGCTATTATATATGAAAGCGTTTATATGAACTATTGCATTGAGTCAAAAACCTATTTAATGTCTTGTATCATGTTTTCTTTTTGTTTGTTTTTGTTTGGGACTTTGATCAAATTTGGTAAAATTAAGAAAATTAACTCGGATCGATTACGAGGGTGAAGATGTTGGATCAACTTTGGTTATTGAAGAGGTAGGTCCCAGCAGAGCCCAGTTGGACCCGCAAGACTCACCTAAAACAGGGACGTCTGCGCAGTGACCAACTGCTCCAGCAGGACCCACCATGCTCAAAGAACCTTACGCGCAGTACGCCAGCTGTATCCGCAGGGAAAGCCTCCCAATGGTGAAGTACCCCGCCTGTTCCCGCAGCTGCGGATACAAGCCATCAGGGAAGGCTACCCGCACTAACAGCAAGGCTACACGCACAAGGTGTTAGCTACTTCAGTAGTCACATGAAGGAATGAGCAAGGCGGGAATGCTCCCGCCCAAGTGAGCCAGTCCGTATGCTTCTGGAAGGTCTTTCGTACTATACCTACTAAGGTATGGGCGGAACAGACAAATTGACCAGAGCAGCCCATGAACCAATCACAGGGTGACAGCTCACCGACAACAATACGAGGAGGAGCACCCTCTAGTACTGTTTGTCACTATTAGCCGCTGCCTACTCACCAACCCTTACGAGGGGACGTGCGCAGCCTACAGTTGGTGGAACAGTGCGTAGCCGGCAGTAAAGGAACAGTATACAGCCGACCTTATTACTGTTGGCCGTAACCTATCCACCAACCAGCATGGCCTGTGCATAGTCCACTGTTGGTAGAACAGGAATACTATTCAGCCGGCTGTACCTGCTTGGAAACCTACCCTCGGCTATAAATACTCCAACACCTTGGAATGGTAAGGACATCATCTGATATCTCAATCTTATCTAGCAATCTCTTAATATACACTTGTATTCAGAGCAATCTAGTCTGATTCTCACGCCTGAGGGTGGTCACAAGGAGGAACCCCCCCTTCTCAGTGACGAGCTTACGGTGTCTGTTTTGCAGGTCCCCTGAAGAACAACCTTCTCTGCTGGACCTCATCCGTGGGAAACATTACTTAACCCCCAGATTATCTATAATCTGTCCAGGGTTCACTTAGTGTTTCTTCATTGGCGCCATCCGTGCATAAAAGCTAGAACTAATTTAGTTTTTTCAAAATTTCTGAAGAAATGGTTAACGTTACTCCGGTCCCAAGGCCAGTAACCGACCAAGAAACCCCGGTAACCACAACCCCAGCAACTGGGGGGAACACCGGCGGTTACACAAATCTTACGAACACTACCCCGACTACCCAAGCCGGGGCAAGTGCAGTAAATATTCCACTGGGGTTCACTGATGCCCAGTTGGAAAAACGAACGAGGGCCCCTCGCCAAACACTAGATCAAGTGAAGGCGTGGGCCGAAGCACGTCAAAGAGAGTTCCAAGCTGAATTGGATGAACGTTTGCGTTCAGTTCAACAGGCTGACGAATTCGGCAGTACTCGCCAACAGCTCAACATGAACAGCGAGTGCGAGTACTCAGACGAGGAAAGAGAAGAGTCCGATACCGACGCAAACCCTCGCCATAAGGCGAAAGGGAAGTGTAAGGAAACGGACTTCCAGCCAAAAAGGAATTTTGGGGAAGCTTTTAAACCAACAAATGCGGAGAGAAACCCGCGTGACTTCTCAAAAACCTTTAGGCCAACTGCTACAAATGCAGGAAAGTCAAAGTTTGCAAGGGACATTGCGGAAGCAATCGCCCCGAGAAGTGCCAAACAAATGTCTAACATTGGCACTTATGATGGTCTATCCGACCCAGACGACCACCTGAACAGATTCATTGCGGGGGCAACCGTCAGTAACTGGACGGAACCCACGTGGTGTTATATGTTCCAGATGACTCTGGTTGGCGGCCAGGGCATGGTTCGATCGTTTGCCGGTCCACCACATATATGACTGGGCGGACTTTCAGAACAAGTTCAGCCAGCACTTCAGCCAACAGAGGAAATACACTGAGGAACAGTGGACGATCCTCAACTGCGTTAGAGAGGAGGATGAATCTTTATTAGACTTCATCACCCGCTTCAACTCCAAAAAGCTAAGTCTCGGCAACGTAAGTGAAGATCTTGTTCGCGCCGCTTTCATCCAAGGCGCCGAATACCCGGAGCTTATCCGCACATTGACGGGTAAGGATGGCATGCCATCAACATGGGATGCCATCATGACGGCGGCCAAGCGCTTTGCCGAGACGGAGAAGCAACTGGGAAGGGACCTTCCCCAGAGTACACACCTCTACACGCAGAGGACAAGAGAGAACAATGTCCGGATCGCCCGGCAGAACAAAAAGAGGAAGCTAGGTATCTGGCAGTCAAGGGTAAACTTTGACACCTCATCTAGCTCTCGCCCTCTTGTTGGCGGAAGAGATCGCACACACCCTTCAAGCCAAAAGCACCGGTGGACGCCACTCACTAAAAGCGTCACGGAGATATTTGCCACTGAAAAGCTACCGTGGCCAAAAGCTCCAGTGATCCGGCACCGACCTAATGCGGATCAGAGCAAATCCTGTGACTTCCACGGGACAAAAGGTCACGGTACGGAAGAGTGTACATCCTTGAAGGATATTATTGAAGCATTCGTCAAGGATGGAAGACTGGCACACCTGGTGGCATCAATCAAGAAGGGAGGACGGAACGACAACCGGTACCGAGGCAACGGACGAAAGCCCGTTGACATCAGCATCAACATGGTTCATGGTAACATCAGAGGAAGAAAAAGGCGAACGCCAGAACCATGTGCGTGGAAGGAAGCTGAGGTGCGCTTCCCGCGAGTGCCAGGAGGACCCAGCAAAGAAGGCCCTATCGTCATCAAAAGCCAGCTGGTGCACTACATCACCTCCCGCACTCTTGCTGACAACGGCGCATCGTCGACGGTGATGTACAGGCAGTTCTTCGACAAGCTTGATGACGAAGACAAGGAACGCCTGGAAACGATCTGCGCATCGATGGAAGGGTTTGATGGCAGCACAAACACCCCCTGGGTATCCTATCTTTCCCTGTCACTCTTACGGATGGGAAGCACTCCCGAACTGAAGATGTGGACTTTGTCGTGATGAGGAAGCCACACCACACATACGACATTCTCTTCGGGAGAGACGGGATGGCAAGATTCAACGCCGTGGTATCCTCAGTCCACGGCATGATGGGATGGCCAACAGCTGAAGGTGTAGCGATGATCACCGGCATTCCCCAGGTATGCATCGCATCTGTCTCATCTAAACCCAAACCAAAGATGGCTAAACCAACCATCACCGAACCAGAAAGATGGGCCTTCAACGGCAAGTACCCGGACCAGGCCGTCACCATTGGCCCAACAATTGTTGATCCCACACGCACCTTACTTAAGCGCTTGTTACAAAGGAACGCCGACATCTTCGCGTGGACACCAGCTGACATGACTGGTGTACCCCGGGGTAAGGCAGAGCATAAGCTCAAATGCGATCCGGCTGTCACGCCGATCGTACAAAAGCGCAGAGTAATGGGGCCAGAACAAACTAACGCGTGTAGAACCCAAGTCAAGGAACTCCTTGACGCAGGCATCGTACGCGTTAGTAGATACCAAACTTGGGTTGCAAATCCCGTTATGGTACCGAAGAATGACAAACAATGGCGCATGTGCATAGATTTCAAAGATTTGAACAAAGCATGCCCCAAAGATTGTTATCCGTTACCTGAAATTGATCTTAAGGTGGATTCGTTGGCACCATTCCGCCTTAAATGCTTCCTGGATGCGTATAAGGGGTACCATCAAATCCACATGGCCGTTGATGATCAGGACAAAACCGCTTTTCGGACGCCCGATGGCACATTTTGTTATCAAATGATGCCATTCGGACTTAAGAATGCCGGGTCCACATACTAACGTCTGATGGACAAAGAGTTTCATTCCCAAATTGGGAGGAACTTGGAAGTCTACATGGATGACTTGGTCATCAAAAGCCCTGACCCAGAAGCGATGTTGAAAGACATCGAAGAAACTTTCAACACGCTCAGGAAGATAAACATGAAGCTCAACCCGAGCAAGTGTGCCTTTGGAATGGAAGAAGGGAAGTTCTTGGGGGTCATCGTCACTAAAGATGGCTTCAGAGCGAACCCTGAAAAGGTCGAAGCCATTATCAAAATGGAATCACCTACTACCATCAAACAGGCTCAGACACTTAATGGACGATTAGTGGCACTTAATCGCTTTTTGGCAAACCACGCGGATAAGTCGTTTCCATTCGTGTCAACATTGAGAAACTGTTTAAAGAAAACGCACTTCCGCTGGACACCTGAAGCGGAAGCAGCTTTTCAGGAGATTCGGTCACGCTTGATCGAACTCCCAACGCTGATAGCACCAAAAGCGGGAGAGGAATTAATCCTATACCTTTCCGCAACTGATAGAGCAACCGGGGCAGTCCTGCTAGTAGAACGAAAAGGCATCCAGATGCCAATCTACTATGTTAGCCGTGTCCTAACAGACGTAGAAACCCGGTACTCTACCCTAGAAAAATTAGTCTTAGCACTAATGTCGCTTCACGCAGGCTAAGACGATATTTCCAGGGTCACCCAATCACCATTCTCTCAAACTTCAAACTTGCAAACGTTCTAGGCAAACCCGAGTTATCGGGACGCCTAGCCAAATGGGCAATTGAGTTGGGGGAATACGCGATAAAGTATAAGCCAAGACCAGCCATAAAAGGCCAGGTTCTGGCCGACTTTATTGCGGAAGTGCCGACATCGCGGGAAAAAGAGTGCCAGGAAGGGGCTCAACCCTCTCCAGCACAAGACATCAATGATGTCTGGCGACTCTACACTGATGGAGCAGCCAGTAACGAAGGTTCAGGCGCAGGGCTAAAGCTAACCAACCCAGCAGGCCAAGAATACACTTACGCTATTCGACTGGATTTTCCAAGTACGAATAACGAAGCCGAATATGAGGCATTCTTGGCTGGGCTGAGAATTGCGCGTAAGATGGGGGTGAAAAACTTGGAAGCCCACGTGGATTCCATGTTGGTAGCCAATCAAATCAACGGGACGTACACGGCCGTGAACGACACAATGGCCCTGTACCTCGCACAAGCAAAATCCCTTATGCGCGATTTCAATGACTGCAAAGTCATACACGTCAAGCGAAGTGAAAACAAATCTGCGGATGTGTTAAGCAAGCTTGCATCATTAGCCTTCACCCACTTAGGAAAGGATATCCGCATTGAACTTCTCCAGACACCATCGGTCCCGCACAAGGAAATTTGTGTCATCCAAACAGGCACGGAAACGTGGATGACACCAATAATAAAATACCTTGCGGCAGGTACACTACCGGAGTCCAAAACACAGGCAAGAAAACTACGCTATAAAGCACTGAATTATCAACTCATCGATGACATCCTTTACAGACGTAACTTTCTTGGCCCACTCTTAAGATGCGTGGACAACCAAGATGCTGACTACCTCCTAAGGGAAGTACACGAAGGCATCTGTGGAGTACACGCAGGTCCCCGCGCGGTTGTAGCCAAGCTAAACAACGCGGGATACTTTTGGCCGGGGATGCATACGGATGCACTGGCATACATCAGAAAATGCAGGTCTTGCCAGCTTTACGCACCCAACACGCATCGCCCGAAGAATGAACTTGTTCCAGTCACTTCTTCATGGCCATTTCAGAAATGGGCCATCGATGTGACAGGCCCATTTCCTACAGCAGCAGGAAATGTTCAGTTCCTTGTGGTAGCCATCGACTACTTCACCAAGTGGATAGAAGCAAAACCTCTAGCCCAAACAACCGCAAAACATATCAAAAAATTTATTTGGGAATTTATTATTTGTCGTTTTGGACTTCCACAGAATTTGGTGAGCGATAACGGCACCAACTTTGCTGACAAGATGCTACAACAATGGCTGAAAGAACTTCAAATCACCCACACCTTTACCTCAGTGGCACACCCGCAAGGTAATGGTGAGGTGGAAAGAGCAAACAAGAGCATCGTCGAAGGCATCAAGAAAAGACTCTTGGAACACAGATCCGGTTGGGTGGACGAGCTTCCGCACGTCCTTTGGGCAAACAGAACGCTGAAGAAGGCCAGTACGGGAGAAACCCCGTTCAGCCTCACTTATGGCACTGAAGCCATGGTCCCAGTCGAGATTGGTTTACCCTCACCAAGGGTCTTGATTCAGCCAGAAGACAATGATGCGGAAAGACGGTTAGACCTTATGCTAACCGAGGAACGCAGAGACTTAGCCGCAGTGCGTGAAGAGAACTACAAGCGACAAATGCAAAAGTACTACAACACGCTGGTAAAACTCTGCAACTTCAAAATAGGAGACTACATACTGCGTAACAACGAGGCTTCGAACCAAGAACGCCCAGGAAAGCTGGCCCCGGTCTGGGAAGGGCCATACATTATCAAAGAAGTCCTGGGAAAGGGCGCATACCGGCTCGAAAGGCTCGATGGCACTCTCATCCCAAGAACATGGAATGGAGCTCAATTACGCAAATGTTATATGTAGATCAATTCCAAAACTTGTAAAGAAAAGGCCTAGAGCCACTTCTAATGGAAATGATTCTCCTTTCATAATGTGTTAACTTTACCTTTATACCTACGAACTTCCCACACTGGTGCCGGTATTCACCGCATGAATGGGGAAGAAGTAAGTCGTTACGTGTGGAAGGCGGCAAAACCCGCATAAACACAACGTTAAAAATAAGGAAAACCTACACGCAGGTCAGATGTAAGTAAAGTTTAGCCATCCTTGTAAGTGCAAGTGACGGTCCTACCCGCACAATCACGAACAAGGAAGCAAAACTTCAACCTATCATCTACCACGTTCAAAGGTTATCCTAAAAAGGATAAGGAAAACCTACACGCAGGTCAGATGGTAAAGTTTAGCCATCCTACTACGTGCAAGTGACGGTCTTACCCGCACAATCACGGAAGAGGAAGCAAAACTTCACACCTATCTACCACGTTCAAAGGTTAACTTATCCTCAAAAGATGAGGAAAACCTACACGCAGGTCAGATGGTAAAGTTTAGCCATCCTACTACGTGCAAGTGACGGTCCTACCCGCACAATCACGAAGAGGAAGCAAAACTTCACACCTATCTACCACGTTCAAAGGTTAACTTATTCTAAACACTTGGAAAATTGCTAATTTAAACTAAAATATGCAAGTCATATAACGTTTATAAAGCAAGGAATCCAATAAAAGAAACGGTCTTACCCGCACAAAAGATTTATATTTCATAAATATTCGTTACAAGAATGGCCGGGTAACTACCCGCCTACAAGAAAGTAAATCTATACAACTATATCTATCCTAGCAGCGGGAAGGGATCTTCAGGATCAGGCTTCAGGGCCACTTCCACTTGGACCAGCCCCATCAGTAGAGCGTGGCAGTTCAAGGAAAGCTTTGAGGATAGCTAGCCCGTCATCAGCAGCAACAACTTCATTCACCTTCTCCACCACTGGATGCGGGAAGGCGGCGTATTGATTTACTGCTTGGTCGTATACAGCTTCGGTATCTACATTGAATAAAGGGAAGTTGGAAGGCGGGATGCCTTTCTCAACGAACCCTAGACCAAGCAGAAAGCCGGCCTTTTCCCCATCCTCGTGAGAAGCGTTGAGGGCTGCGCTCATAGCATCGTCGTAAGATGTCTCTGAGAAGACCCGATGCACAACCTACAAAAGAAAATATACAAGTGAAACCTTTTCTATTTACAAAGAAAAGCGTAAAGACATGAAAACATACCTGAGACAACGCTTCTCGAAGAAGCCATTCCTTGGCAGCCAGAGCTTCTTGGAGGGCAGCTTGAGCTTCGTTACGGGCGCGTTCGGCTTCACTCTTGTTGAAGTTGGCAAGCAACACCTCTTTAGCCGCAGCCTCTTCGACGCCCTTTAGCTTACGCTCGGTATGGTCAAGCACCCCCCTCTGGTCCAGGATTTCTTGAAGCTTCTTAGCATCCTCCATTGCCAAGGCATCATGAGCCTGCTGGAGAGCCTCTAATTTTGCTTTAAGCTCTTCATTCTCCACGCGTAGAGGCTCAGCAACAGCTTCAGCCTTGGTGGCCCTCTCGGTTGCGTTCCTCGCAGTTTCCTTAGCCAGCCGAAGCTGTTCATTAACAGCTTGGGCAGCCTTGGAACGGGCCTCGAGTCGAGCCTGAACTTCAACCTCAAGGGCCTTGAAGGCCTTCTCCTTCTCCGCAGCCGCTGCGGAGAGTTTTTGGTTCTCCTCCCGGATAGCCCGCGCCTGAGCTACTTCTTTAGCGCGAGCTGCTTTTAACTTGTCGTTTTCACGACAAAGCAGCTCGACGCGCGGCTGCATCCGGGCGAGGAGAACCCGAAGCTCATTGCTTAGCCTACCCTCTTGGTAGCTAGCCATGGCTTCCCCCAACGCACCACTGGGAGCAGCGTGACGAGCCCATTCCACGCACTCCACAGGGGTACGAAGGGTTGTTCCTCGGCGTATGTTCCATCGCGGAACATACACTTCATTGGAATCCGACACTGCAGAAAACAAAAAGCAGTTAGGAAAAGATGATAAAAAATATATAAGCGAAAAAGGGCCAAAGGAACCCTACGCACCTGTAGGGTCAATAACAGGCCGATAGCCGCCAAACCCATCACCTGAACCCAAAGGAAATCCATCCAAGAGGTCAGGCAGATGGGAAGGTGGCAAAGATTGGCGGGAAGCCCCATGCGTACCTGAGGGACCGGCCGCCGTGGCCGATGGCGGGGAATGGTAGCAGCCGCCGTGGTCGCCGCCGCGGTCGCTGCCGCGGAATCCGCAGCAATGGTAACCGCCGGCTCGGTGAATGATGCTGTAAAAATCGCACTCACGGCCGGCGGTGATGTCATCTCGACTGGAACAGTCGGCTCAAAGGATGTGAGCAACTGATCCAGCGGAAGCAGGCGCAGGCGCCTGGGTCGACGCCTCAGGTAGGCTGACCAAGCCTACCGTCATTGGCGGAGAGGTACTACTCGGCCCTTCACCCTGGAATGCGTCAACATCCACGCCTGCGTAAGAAGAAAAGTGTTAAAAAGGATAAAGCTATGAAGATAAAAGCTGAAGTTGTACTTACGGGTTTTCTTGAGCCTGAAAGTACGAACGGGCGGGGATGAACCCGATGGAGCCGGCCTCTTTGCGCCGGTCACCGTCGTCTTCTTGGGCTCTCCGGAGGTGACAGTCGCAACCTCCGGAGCCGTGGTCTTATCACCACCGGGATTCCCCGCCACTCCTCGCTCTCAGTCTCTGAGTCAGACAGAGGCACCGGATCGGCAGTGGAGGCCACCTTCTCCTTTCCCTTCCCGCCGGCAGCCTTCTTCTTCCGCACCAACGGAGGACCATCTGCGGATTCCTCATCAGAACAGACGATTAGAGGAATTCCAGCAGAGGTTTCAACATTGAGGGGTCGAGGTTGAAGAGCGCCTTACCTGGCCGCCTGGCGCTAAGGATCTCATGGCTTAGCGGATAGACCTCCACGAACCGATCCGCAGTTTGTTCGAGGATGGGCAACTCGTTCTCGTCAAGAGCGCGAGTACCATCCGTACGGGACCGTCAGCCTCCCGCGGGTTAAGGAGCGACTTCAGGTCGTTCCCCTCTGAAATAAACAGAGAAAAAGTTAGAAGAAATTTAAAATCAACAAAAGGAAAGAAAGCATACCGTAAGGAACAGAGTTCGAACCGTATTCGAGGACGATCGGAACCTTCTGTGCGTCCGCCGCCTTCCAGACCCGGCTCATCCCCAACATAACCATCCCGGACTCCGCAAACCGGTAAACCGGAGATTGGATCCGAGATATCCTCGAAAACCATTCCGCCTCCTGGTAGTTGGAGGCGTGAAGGCTTGGGAGAGCTTGCCCATTCTTAAACTTCATGGCAAGGGGAATGGCGCGAGCGGAGATAAAGAAGAACTCCCGCTTCCACGCGCGAAGACTGCGCTCGGTCGCGCAAATCTATAACCCTTAATACGGGTTGTCAGGGTATACCACCCCTGGATGCACCTCCAAGTGTAGAAGGTCATCAGGCGGTCAACATGGGGCTCGATGTCCAAAATCCGGCACACCCACTCGAAGTGGCGAATCTTGGCGATCGCCATGGGGTGTAGCTCGGTCAGATGAACACCGTGCCTCTCAAGGACACGGTAAACAAACTTTGTCAATGGGAACCTAAGATTCCCATAGACAAAGAATGCTGCATAAACCCCGATCTTGCCTCTGGGGGCATCGTACACAGTCTGATGGGGTTCAGGAAACTCAGGCTCGAGAGGATCGAGCATGAACTTCCTGACAACGCCGGGCAGAGCACACTGGCACTCGCCAGCAGTACTCTTGTCATCGGCTGCAGACTCGAGATCACGTGAAGACATCTTGCAGAAAGAAGAAAACGATTTCGGGAAAATGCTTGCCTGAAAAGGTGAGTATTTGCCGGAAATCGCTAAGAAGAAGAAGAGAAGGATGAAAGTGTGGATTACAAAGAGCCCTCTCCCCCTTTATATACTAATCGCAATTAATGCGATGAATTTAATGCGGAAGAGAGAGAAAACGAAGGTGCAATGAAACCACGACACGTGGCAAAAAGCAAGCTAGCAACAGCTGTTGACAGGACGCATACCATTAATTTCGCGGCCACGCGCCCGAAAAATCGCGCCCACGCGCCTGAAAAAGCGTCTGGAATGACCATGTATTGTCACGTCACCATAACTTCCTGCACGTCCTGACACAGTCAGAAGAAACCGTCGCACGACGTTTCAGATGTTTGGACCGTTCCTATCTTTCCACCAACTCTTCGAATTTCAAAATTCAAAATTCAAAAAGATTCAAGTGAGCGGGAAAATACCCCTTACCTTGGTAACCAAGTAACCGTAAGACGGACGCGGGTACAGTGTCAAGGCAGAACCCTTCACATACTTAGCACCCGCAGGGAATTGACGCCAGGAATACCTTGGAAATAAAGTAACCATAAGACAAGTGCGGGTACAGTGTCAAGGCAAAACCCTTCATATACTTGGCACTCTGCAGGGAATCCAAACCAAGAAGGATCTTCTGGGCAATGCTTGCGGAAACGGGAATAACATCCCCGCATGACGGGAACGTCGAGAACTATATTGTTTGAAACTCCAAGATGGAATTGGTGGTTTTAGCATAATTGATCACTATGTTGAAAACTACCAAGACCCCATGGAGAATCCACACAAATGGGACTCAACGCTCCTGATGTGCGAGGAGGTTACAAACCTACCCGCTTCATACCCAAAGACCAAGCAGAAAAGTCGGGAATTTCTGCGTGACATCGGGAAAACCGCGGGAAGAATCACCACGGGAAACCTAAAAACTAAACCCTTTTCAAAAACCCTTAGCTAAGTCCAAAAGTTCACCTCACTTATTAATAATTCATGAGAAGAATATTGGACTGGGGGGACTTGAAGAGGTAGGTCCCAGCAGAGCCCAGTTGGACCCGCAAGACTCACCTAAAACAAGGACGTCTGCGCAGTGACCAACTGCTCCAGCAGGACCCACCATGCTCAAAGAACCTTACGCGCAGTACGCCAGCTGTATCCGCAGGGAAAGCCTCCCAATGGTGAAGTACCCCGCCTGTTCCCGCAGCTGCGGATACAAGCCATCAGGGAAGGCTACCCGCACTAACAGCAAGGCTACACGCACAAGGTGTTAGCTACTTCAGTAGTCACATGAAGGAATGAGCAAGGCGGGAATGCTCCCGCCCAAGTGAGCCAGTCCGTATGCTTCTGGAAGGTCTTTCGTACTATACCTACTAAGGTATGGGCGGAACAGACAAATTGACCAGAGCAGCCCATGAACCAATCACAGGGTGACAGCTCACCGACAACAATACGAGGAGGAGCACCCTCTAGTACTGTTTGTCACTATTAGCCGCTGCCTACTCACCAACCCTTACGAGGGGACGTGCGCAGCCTACAGTTGGTGGAACAGTGCGTAGCCGGCAGTAAAGGAACAGTATACAGCCGACCTTATTACTGTTGGCCGTAACCTATCCACCAACCAGCATGGCCTGTGCATAGTCCACTGTTGGTAGAACAGGAATACTATTCAGCCGGCTGTACCTGCTTGGAAACCTACCCTCGGCTATAAATACTCCAACACCTTGGAATGGTAAGGACATCATCTGATATCTCAATCTTATCTAGCAATCTCTTAATATACACTTGTATTCAGAGCAATCTAGTCTGATTCTCACGCCGGAGGGTGGTCACAAGGAGGAACCCCCCCTTCTCAGTGACGAGCTTACGGTGTCTGTTTTGCAGGTCCCCTGAAGAACAACCTTCTCTGCTGGACCTCATCCGTGGGAAACATTACTTAACCCCCAGATTATCTATAATCTGTCCAGGGTTCTCTTAGTGTTTCTTCATTATCTTGGATTAATTGAAAGGATGAAAGAGCTAACTGTATCAAAAAGAATGGGGGTTTTAGGTTTTCAAACTATAGAGAACACAAGCAGGTGTCTCGAAGATTGTGAAAAGAACAAGGCCAACGAGGGCTTTGGTAATTGTTAATTTGTTTGTGCTTTTGTATTTCAGTGAAGAAAAAAAGAATTGTAATTTTTAAAAGTTAACAAATGTGCATTCTATGAGAAAATCAATAAGAAGTAAGAGCATTCACAACAACAAATATTTACAAGCTCTTAAAGTCAGATTCAAATAAGATTACCAAGTTTTCTCAAAGATGTCAATTTTTACAAACTTTAATCCAAACTTCATTCCCCACATCAATGATTGTCCGTCTAGTCAATGATCTCTAATTCAATTGGTTAGAGTGAGACACTTAAATACTTTAATTTAAAATGATGATATCTTAGATTCAAGTCTTATTTGAGGGAAAAAAAATTGGAAGCTCAAGTTGAATTAAAGGTTTTCTTATCTATTGATGAGTTTCCTTTTAGGGGTAGAATGAAGATGATCGGGTGGTATAGTGGCCCACCAGTGATCCGAATTGACCGTTCAAAAAAATGATTGTTTGTTTCAACTAGATCCGTACATCTGCTTGTGCTACGTGTTGTACGTGCTCTAAGAAGTAAAACATAAAATTTAGAAAATAGAAACATATATAAAATTTTAACAATATTACGATTTTAAATTGTTTCTATTTTATAAAATTTTAACAAAATAGAAACATATATAAAATTTCCATCACTGATTGCCGACAAAAGTCTCTTCAAACCACTTGCATGTTATGGCAGCTACTAGTGAAGTGTCTTTCTCGAGCCAGCCAAATCCTATTCAAAAGTCAAACATCCTCCTTCCCTTGGACCAAATTTAATCTTACTTTTATTAGTGCTGACTTTTGTCCAAACGTGACCCACTTTGCTCATAAACCCTATTTACAATTACAACTACTTCACCAAAAGCACCCAACTTGCTTCCATATATTCATTTCAAAGCACCCAACTTACTTTTAATATTGTGTACACTATAATGGATACTTCTGAAACAAAGGGAATAGAAATCCCATCATATTTTGTTTGTCCAATCTCTTTAGAGATCATGAAAGATCCTGTAACACTTTCTACAGGTATCACATATGACCGTGAATCCATAGAGAAATGGCTGTGCACCAAAAACATCCACACTTGCCCCGTAACCAGGCGATCCCTTACCGAAATTGAGCTCATCCCTAACCACACCCTTTGCCGATCTATCCAATCTTGGTGCACCATCAATGCGTCATTCGGGATCAAAAGATTCCCCACCCCGCAGCCTCCGGTGTTAAAATCACAAATCTTGAACCTTCTTCAAGATTCAACGTGTCCTGCTTTGCAGATGAAGAGTTTAAAGGAACTAAAAACTATTGTCATTGAAAGTGATATGAATAAACGATCAGTGGAGGCAGTTGGAGCCGCGGATTACTTAGCTTATATTATAACAATGATCTCATCATCACCGGCAACAGAAGAAGCTTCAGATGAAGCCATCAGCATCCTTTACCACCTCCGTTTGTCCCATACCGGCCTTAAGTCATTGTTTGGAAAGACCGGTGAGTTTGCAGAAGCGTTGGCTCACATGATGCAACGCTCCAACAATTACGAGTCACGGACACATGCCATGTTATTGCTCAAGTCCATGGTTGAGGTGACGGAGCCCATCCAAGTGACATGCTTAAAGCTTCAGTTCTTCATTGACCTTACACATATATTGGTTAACCAAATTGTTTCCCAAAAAGCTACAAAAGCTGCACTGAAAATATTCATCATAGTTTGTCCCGTGGGGAGGAATAAGACGAAGGCGGTGGAGGCTGGAGTGGTTCCGGTATTGATCGATACCCTTTTGGACTGTGACCACAAAAGGATATCAGAGCTTGTGCTAATGGTGTTAGACCACCTATGCATGTGTGCGGATGGTCGAGCGGAGCTGCTGAAACACGGTGCGGGTTTAGCGGTGGTTTCCAAGAGAATCTTTCGGGTGTCGCAGGCAGCAAGCGAGCGGGCAGTGAGGATACTACACTCGGTAGCGAAGTTTTCCGGGAATACGAGTGTGGTACAGGAGATGTTGAAGTTGGGGATTGTAGAGAATCTATGTTTTTTGGTACAAGTGGATAATTTTGGGAGTAAGAGTAGTGAGAAAGCTAGGGAGATTCTTAAGATGCATGCTAGGGTTTGGAAGAATTCTTCTTGTATACCACATAATTTGGTTACATCATATCCATCTTAATATGGAGATGTATCAACTATCAAGAGTGTTCAATTGTACAAAACAATTGGTAAAAAAAAGTATATGTTGTTCAATGATTTTGTACTAGCAAGTAGATATATTAGAGTGTTTCAATTAACTCTACATAGAGGTCCGCTAAACGCACAAACAAACACGTAAGAAAGCAGTGTGGTTCGTTTAGACTGACTTATATCTACGAACAGAAACTAAGGTTTCTTTTAATTAGGTGATACGAAAGATTATTAGTACACTAGTACACAACGAGATAAATATATAGGTAAAACCAAATTAAGTTTATAGCAAAAGTTAAATAACAAGTTAACCAAACTGGCCCCATTAAAGGTAGGTTCAGCCGAGCCCTACTGCTCGATTTGGCACAAGTGGTCCATAGCCTATATATACCATAACATTCTCCCACTTCGAGCCTAATTTCGTGGCACTTTCAACTACGTTCCACTTCTACTTCTGTAAGCATCAGCTTGATCTCCAAGCTCTTGCCATCGTCTTCTCAACATATTTCTAAAGGACCACTGAAGCTAAAGCTTCAGCTTCTCCAGCATCACTAACTTGAAGAACGTGTCAGCTGGATTCACTAACTTGAAGAGCGTGTCAGCCGGATTCTTTCACACCTGTAATATTCTCTACTTTGATGGTGCCATCACTGATTAATCCTCTTATAAAGTGATATCTCATCCCAATGAACTTTGTCTTCATGTGATACACTGGATTCTTTGCAAGTTTCAATGCACTCTAATTTCTATAGAATAATGAGAAATCAGCTTGGCATTCATCTAACGGTTGTTGCTCCCACTTTAAAGATAGTACGAAAATTAATTGAGTTCAATGTCGGTGATATCGTGATGCTTAAAATATCTTCGTGGAAATGGAGAATTCGGTTTTGGAAGGGAGGGTGTAAATCCCGGATCTGGTGGTTCGGGACTATTTTCGGTCACGAGAGAGGGAGACAGTTCGGTTGTGAGCCAACAAATCAAACGATCAAATGATATAAATGATAAGAACAACAAATATATGATTCAAGTAAACGACTTTTATCATAACAAAGATTACATAACTTTGTCCAACCTCAAAGAAGCCCTGCCAAGTGTCATATCCTCAAATTTCGACTAATTGGGTTTTACCCTGAGGTGTGTGACATACAAGGATGCAGCCACGTGTCATACTAAACAACATTTAATAATGAAAGTTTTTCATTTAATATTACTCATTAATAATGAGAAAAAACGTATACAATGTAATTTGCATTTGTAGAAGCGTAAAATACATATAAGTTCAAAAAACATGAATGCCGAACTAGGAGCCCAAACATTTCATTTCATGAACCCAAAAAGACATGCTGAAATAGTCCTGATGTACACCTTATTGACCTGAGAAAGACATGCTGAAAAGTGTCAACATAACGGTTGGTTAGCTCACGAGTTTGTTGGTAAATAAAAGTTCAAGTATCAACAATGCAATCAAAGTATATCAGTAGATTCCCCATCCAAGTACTTGCTACAAATAGCGTTCGAACCCGAACCTAACTATTGTGTATGTTGTTGCCTTTCCGCTACGTCTTACCGAAACAATGGCAATGTGTATGGACAATTCATCCCCATTTTATGACCTCCAGTCATGCTAGTGCGACCATCCCGGGCGGGGTTTGTCAGGCCTAGTAGTACTACTAAAATTTCCTTGCTATATCCCATATACTAACGGACTGAGAATGTAAGGACTTTCAAGTTTGATAATTTATGCAGTGTGGTACGCATGTGATATACAGTATTACAAGGTCTGAAAGAAAAGGTTTGTATGCATGCTTTCTCCTTCAAAAGGAAAAGTATATAAAAGAGAGGAGTCGTGAAACTCACCTTAGAGTTACGTGCCAGAGGAAAATAGCAAGTATGAACTAGGTGTCCCACTAATGGTTACCTATTACAAGTTAAGCTATAAGTGCGTGCTCATGTAACTTGACAAAACCCAAGTGTCCGATAATCTAATCGTTTTAAGTTCACGTAATGACTAAAAATGCAACAAGTTTTACCCGATGACCCGTTGGTGATTAGATTAATGTCATGAGTGAAATAAAGTTCTAACATAATTCATACATCAAGTATTGATCAAATAAACAAGCATCACATCACATAAGATGTATACAGATTCTGAACTTGTAGGGCATATTTTTACATGCAAAGACGTATTTTATTAACTAATCAAATCATAGATTAGTTATGATACATTTACCAAAGTAACCTATATGCTTTAGGTTTCTCAAACTATTTTTTTATAATTTTCCAATGTGCACAAAAATCCAGCTATCATAGAAAGGTACATGCAGCTACAGCAGTGCGCAACAAAAAGTTTCAAGTTGGTTAAACTACAAAACTCAATCAATTCAAGAAAGGCAAATTGGGTTAGATTCCTAACTCAAAGTATGAAATTCTAGAAGTGGAACCAACTCACTTGGACTTGTCAATAAGAAGTTATGACGCCGGGAATCAAGGTCAGTGGAACCATTCCCACAACAGCCTTGACATACAATCTTGTAAATTTATAAAAATTATCAACCACCCGTCCAAAAATTACAACCCCTATATTTATGAAAACCAGACTCAAAATACTACACCTTAGAACCAATAATCGATCACAAAAATTCATTTATCATCAAGTTACAGCATTAACAATAAACGTTAATGAATCTGTTACAAACTGTTATCATCATAACGCATACAAGAGCATTCTTATGACATCACTAGGTTTTCTAATCAATCACATATCAAACACATTCTTCATCCAATCATATCACAGAAGGATTGGGTATCTAGGGTTTTTCATCAAAGAAGACCAAGAGATTAAGCAAGTAAGCAAGCATTATATGTTAAAGACTTACGTGAATCAATTTCAAGATGAATGATATGATCTCTATCCCTCCCTATTTCCCAAGAATCAATTCGCCCCAAGGTATGCGTGTGTGTATGTGTGTGTGTGGAGGAACGGTTGTAAGTGATGATGGGGCTCTAGGGTTTCAAAAATCAGTTTTAATCAAAATTATCCTGCCTGCCACTCGCTTGCGTGGCATGAACCGTGAAGCATATCCTTGTCACTATGCATGACGGGTTATGTAATAATTTTTTCTTATTTAAAATAATAATATGATAAACAAATAAGGTCAAGTCATGTAAGAATATAATCACATAGCACCTAAAAATAATATTATTCGAACTTATTAACATGACCGTGTTCGACATTAATCACCAATGCGTAAGGACAGACTCGTGTGATGCTTGTGCAATAACCGTCACACTTAATTACTCCTAATAAAGTGAGATGCATGAATGAATGTTTGAGATAATAGAGTTTGCATTAATTATAGGTCCCTAGAATGGATCTTATACCATGTTCTTGGATCAATCCGGGTGATAGGTTAGCGAAAATCATCTACAACCAACCGAATATCAAATCTTGGAAGGTGTTTGAGTTATTTACTATATATGGTAAGGTAGAAAATAAGGTAGAGAAAGAGGGAGTTGGTTAGAGTTGGCTTTTCCAAAAGCTTGTTATGCATGGGCATGCTCCTACTATATATTATAAGCATGCCATGCTTCCTTTATTTACTTGGCCAAATGGGCTTTGTTTATAAAGTGGCCTATGACCCAAACATACAAAAAAGATTAAACGAAAGCTAACGAATTACAACCGTGAAATAACTAAGAAATACAAAATACTTAAAACATTGAAATGGGCTCTACAAAGTGTTAACCGGAAATTTTTGGGTGTCACAACAGGATGGTGGCTCACATAGAAAATAGGCGGACACTAACAAATGAGGCTTAGTTCCCTATTTATAAACGATTGACCCGGTTAGGTTTAACGAGTCAACACTAGTGAAGAAACACATGTACTTTCGCAGAGATCCATGAAGATTCGCATACGCCATCCTCTGATTTCCCATAATGGAATCAGACCAGATTTGCATACTCCATCATAAAAACTCGCAGGCTTTCATGATATGTTCGCTAACTTATGCGTTCATAGTTTCGTATGGAATCTCTTCAAAACTAGCGAGTTCCTATGAAACTTCATGAAACTTCATTGATTCTTCAAATCTTTATCTTTGTAAGCTTTAGTCCGCTACAAAATTTAAGGATCGATTAATTGATAATATCATCATCAAATCCTAGAACTGGTATAGGGAAACTATGTCCGATATATATTGTAGCCTTTTTAAGTTCTGGCTCAAGTGGAAACGGTGGCTTACATGTTAGAGTTAATTAAAGATCCAATCTTTATGCGTGTTTATGCATAAAAACCTTAAATCTAGTCTTTAGAAAAATCGACTTGAATGTAAAAAATTAGGTTTTCGATTGAAAAGGGTGGCTAGTTGAAGATTTTTATCTGCCTAACACTTGGTTTGCAACCGGAAACACTTTACCCACCGATGGGGACACTCGATGGTGAAGACCCCAATCCCGAGATGTTACCAATGTTAGCATCAATATTTCCTAGAGGCAATGGGAGTACAACAATGACCACTACTAGAAAATGGAGACCATTGCTACGAAAATTTGTGACACAATTTTTTGCGTCAGAATTTCTCACACGTTTCCGACGCATTTCCGACAAAAAGCGAAACCCCAATTTTTTGTCGTGCGTTACGACACATTTCTGACAAACCCTAAATTGTGTCTGAAATACGTCGGTATTTCCGATGCAATTCCGACACAACAATTTAATTTTGTATCTTATTTTTGATTTGTACATAATAATACATATTGCGTCGGGAATGTGTAGCAAAATCAGACGTCCTTCTGACACAAAATTTTAATTTTATAATTAATTTTTTTTAATATGTTAATGTAAATTATAATACGAATTGAGTCATAAATGTGTCGGAATTTCTGGCGCAATTCCTACACAATATTTATAATTTTGTAAATTTACTTTTTATAATATGCTAATCTGAATCATTATACGAATTGCGTCGGAGATGTGTATGAATTTCCGACGCATTTTTGACACCACATTTTATTTTGTTTTTTATTAATACATTAATGAAAATAATAATGTAAGTTCCGACGCAACAATTGTTTTGTGGCAAATGCGTAAAAAATGTGTAGCGAGTTGCTTGAATTTCTTTTTGGTTTCTCGAGGCTCAAACATTTGTTTTTTCATTAATTTCTTTGTATAACTTCACTATATGGGGTATAGTTTCATTCCCCTAACTCATACATACTATATAATTACCTATATACGCGTGCAACATTACCGTTAAACTTATACACTTATAAAGAGCTGCTATAAGTTTTAGTGATGCACACATATTATGTAAATGACTAAACATATAATATGTTTAAAATTTTGAAGTGAAAGTATTTCATTTATAATGTTGTTGTGTAAAATATGGAATAATAAAGAAAACGTTTGAGCTTAAAAAAATAAACAAAATTAGTTTTTGAAAATTCGTAGAAAATGTGTAGTAAGTTAAAAATAATTAAGGGTTGGAACCATGATTGGAACCCGGGCGTTCACGGTATTAGCCATAAGTCTTTACCATTAAACATGAGAATCTATTTTACTAAGTCCAAGAACTTTATTTATATATGTGTTTTGTTAGCTTTTCATTATTTCTAATACTCTAGGTTATAAAACAAAAACAAAACCCTAGGTTCAAATAAAAAACACATCGCCTCTTCTTCTCTCCGCCTCTCACAACGATTGAAGACCCCTTCCTTTCACCTTCAGCTTTCGCCGGTGGATGTTCTCACCGTCGGCCGCTGCAAGATTCTTCTCGTCGGCACTCTGTTCTCGCTCGTCCCTGTCGCCATTGATTGCTCGTGACCGGAATTAAAACAAGGTAATGTTAGGTTTAATGCTTTTGTATGTTATAAACTTCGATCTAAATCCCATGCTGAGTTAGATTGCTAGTCATTTATTGGGTTGAATTTGTTTAAAAGATTAGAATTCATTATTCGGCTGAAAAATTGTTGTTTAAAAAAGCCAAAAGAAGGCTTAACTAACCTTAATGAATCAGACAAGAACAACTATGCTCTCAGCAATTCGAAATATTATACATTTTATGCATATTTATTCTCAATGTATTTAGGTTGAATGAAATATCTTTAACATTTATTCTCATAGTATGTAGCAAAGAAGAATGTGACTCAGAACAAGAATTATGTTATCACAAAATTTAAACCTATAACAAACTTTATAACATATGTAAGAAATATAGAGTGTATGCCAATAAGCAAACATAATTTTTTTGAGCTCATCTCAGTAGATACCCGACGGGTTTTGGTCGCGTATGGGACAAGCTTTATAACCGGGTACGTGTTTGGGATTACCTAAACCAGGCTCAAACTCGACCTGTTTCCATTAATTATTCATATCGCATTTTTAGTTTGGTAACTTCTAAAACTTGTGGAACTATAATTACAAGTTGACAAAAATGTCGTCTAATAGAGAATTGGTGTACACGATGAAAACCACTAGCAATGAATTTTTCAGCCATGAATTTGTATCGCATGATAACGTTTCTTGAATTTTGCTTTCGCCAACACAACTAATTGGTCAAATTTTAACGCCCGTTAATTTTCGGTTCAAAGATTTAAAGCTTGTAAAGTATGTATATTTCTCGGGAGTTATCCGGCATTCCTCGATGACCTTCTCATCATCCCGGTACGTTAGTTTATCTAACTTTTCAACCAAGATGTCAATTCTTTATAATTAGAAGGGCTAGAGGGTAAGATTTTTATAACATAATAAACAAACCCTAAACCCCCCCCCCCCCATTTCCTTGTCCGATCGGCAGCCTACTCCAGCCTCCTCACCTTCGATTTTCTTTTGTGCAGCCAAGATTAAGGTAAAAAACTTCAATTGAAGGTTAGTTCTATGCTTCCCCAAGTCTTTTACACCTTAATTGGCCATAAAAAACCGCTTATTGATCGTTAAATCGCGTGTTGTAGGCTTACCGGGTGACTGTCAATTCTAGCATTTTCGGGACTGTTTTGGTTGAGGCTTTGGCACCAAAATCTTCCTAGGTATGTCTAGTATATCATACTTAAAAATCATGTCCATTGGTGTTCGTTTGATTGGTCAACTAGTTGTAGATTGAAAACCGGTTTTCGGTTGTCTAGAATGGTGATTTGTTGCGTTTAACGCGAGGGATGAAGTAAGTGATGACCAATTCAGTTCGGATAGCTTCGGTTTAATATACGGGATGTTGGAAAATTATTTTTATAAGTATTGGGGCTGAATTGGCTTTTGGTTACTCAAACGGGTCGGTACAATGCGCATTTGCGTTTATTGAATAGTTGGTGCGTTGTACTTGCGAGTTACCGACCCATTTGACTCGTGTAGCGTCGTGTGGACTTTTTGGCTGTGAATTTATCATATTGGGTCCACACGGGGCTGAGTTGGATGTTATTTGCCTAAACAACTCTTAAACGCGCGTATTAGTATCACCTAGTGCTTCCGGGGGTAATTTGGGAATTCTTTATTCCCGGGAATGTCTAAGGGTCGTGTCGGTAAATGTAAGGCCCCGGGGTCTGTTATGATTGAGTTTGATGAGGTCGAGGTTTTAGGTAACTAGAACCATGTTAAAACGTCCCATAGGATAAACGAGTCCTTTTGGTGTTGTTAGTAATGATTGTATGTAAATCGACAGGCGTTTGAGATTTTGGGATACTTAGAGGTTCTCTAGCTCGTGGTGAATTCGTGTCTTGTGTCAGGTGAGTTCATGATGCCCCTTTTGACTCTTTTCAAGTTTTTGGGCTAGCATGCTAAGCGATTTTGCTTGATTAACTGTTTAAATTATTTTGTATGGACTTACTTGTATAGGGTAGGCCTTGGGATGATGTTATTGTATGTTTGTACGTATGTTTGTAGATATATTATTGTATGGCCAATAATTGGCGATGTTATTTAGTCGTTATCGACTAAGGATGTTTAGGTATGCCTACTTTGTGTTTGCATACGTTGGATGAGATGTTACGTGTTTGGGTTGTACGTGTGCTCGACCCTGATGTTATTACTTGGATGATATCTATAGGAATATAATTATATGGATGTTTATATATATATAAGTATGATTACTTATTATTGATGATGGCCTAACTGTTGTAGCCCGTTTTATTTTAAAACTCTTGAAATGATTATGATTATTATTATTTTAGATATCAATTATTAAAACTTGAACTCACTCAGCTTAAGCTGACTTTGTGCGCATGTTAGTGTGAGTTTCAGGTTAGGAGGAGGATGCATTACCGCTTGGACGTGCATGAAGCTACTTGGACGGCGGAGGGCATACTTAGTCGGAAGTTTTAATAATGAACATTGTTCTTTTAAAGTTTTATTAAATACATTGAAATTTGGTTTTAGGCATAATTCCCGGGTTTTGGGAACTTGTTTTTATAATTATGATTTTCCGTTGAATTATACTCTGAATTGGGTATTTAATGGAATGAATTGTTTTGAGTTTAAGTATTTTTGTAGTTATTTTGTATGAATACCAACTGTAGGATTCCCGGGATTCGGGGTCTTACATATCCAGGTTACGGTAGTTAGTGCCCGTGCCGCATATGCAAAAGTCTTTGTTACAAGAAGAGAGAGGATGTTGAGGATGATCTATATAACAAAGGATTAATGGATGATGTTAAGGTATGGTATTTTCGTGGTGATCATTTCATATGCAAGATACAGGCCAAGAGGATACAACCAATGATGATTCTAACAAGGTTTTTTCTGACCACTATTCCGATGAAGACGAATTTTGTAACACCCATAAAATTTCGGTTCAAATTTGACAATTTTATAAAGATAAATGATCAAAAATATTTATGAGAAAAGTAATGGGAAAAGTAATAAAGAAAAGAAGGCATTTCATGTGAAGGGAATAAATAAGGAAATCTTCATCCCACATGGAAAGTGAGAAAGAAATGAACGCACTTTATAAGGAAGGAGTTTTCCATGGTAATGTTCTTATGGGACTAACCACTCTCACTAGTCCTAGTGGAGGGCGTGAAGCACCCGACGCGCACGCACAAGGACTCGGACTCGGGCGATGGGCGTAATGTGGCGTTTTGATGGCATACCTGGCACTTCGCACGCTCGCATCGCCGCGAGCCGCATAAGGTCCGCTTTAGTATTTTTGAACTATGGAAGATAAACCAAGAAGTAACGAGTTAACAAAGTCCAGGGGCTGAAAATAAAAATTTTAATTTCCTATACCCATCGCGCTACGCGACGGGTAGAATATGTTGATCATCGCGCTATGCGATGGTGTTTCCAAGGAATTAAGAAAAAGGGGCGCCGCGCTACGTGATGGTCCAGAAGTAAGGGGGTATCGCGCTACGCGATGACCCGGATAAGTAACCGGATCAACCACGTGTCAACACATGGTAGATTCTTGTGGATTGCGGCGTCGCGCTACGCGATGGCCTATGGAAAGGCCCATCTCGCTACGCGACGGTGAGGAAAACTTTGCCTATAATAGGGGGCTACGGGATTGAAGCATTCTCATCCAAAAAGCACTTTTCTTTCACACACATAACATTGGAAAACGTGCCCGACTCATGTAAGGTTTCGTGGTTCCGATTTCTAGTAATTCGTGCAAGAACTGAAGTTTGGACGACTCGTAGATGTGTTAAGCGAGTTCGAAACAAGGTTCTGACGGTTTAAGCTTCAGTACATGATAAGGAAATAGAAGTGCTGCCCGCGCAAAGCTTAGGAAAATAAAATACCCGCATAAGGTAGGGGTTCTGCTTAAGCTATTATTTTATTATTATTTTATATGGCTTAGGCCTTAGTCAGGAATATAGTCTATACCTTGATCAGATAAGTAATTGTAATAAGCTTTCATAAGATAAGATTATGGATAAAATATTATTCTTTATTATTGTGTAAATATATTCTTATAAAAGAAGAAATTATATATATATATATATATATATATATATATATATATATATATATATATATACGTTTCTTCATGATGAAGAAACGTAGTATACATATGTGTTATCTGAAAGAAAGGAACATCAATGTCAATGTTATGTAAATAGACTAAAGATCTAAAGCTAGATTTGTAGATCTAGTTATTTATGAAATATTATTCTCGTACTATAGGTCCGAGATAAAGAGCAGGTATTTGTCAGTGAGATACATTGATATATCAAAAGGTGAATACGTCCAAACCTTTTTATAATGTGAAATGTTTTATGATGTGAATACGTCTATGTACTGTATATTTTGAAAAGATATTTACTCTTTAAAACTATGGATTGTTATTCATAGGTAAAAGAGCTATGGAAAATATTTGCATGAGGGTTGGTTCAAATCCTCTAAAACGTTTTGATACAAGGTAGTACTAAACACTCAGACTAAAATACACATGTGTCTGGATGCTTATATATATGTACTGTAGTGGGCACACTACAGACATACTGAACATGAGGCAAGTAACTGTCTCTAGGGCGAGTGAAGTCCGATTATTTGGTTTGTGCGTATGTTTAGTTCCGATGAGATGGGATTGAGACCCACTGAGTCGTTGAACACTATTGGTGTTGTGTTATTACGAATTGAGAAAATGTTTTATTGAGTCAGCTGACGTATTTTGAAACTGTTATCAGGTAACCAGGAGTAAGGAATAGTGATGAATATGCCAGTGAAGATAGAAGATCACTAGGCATAGACTGCAGCTGGTGGCTCAGCTAATTTTGTAATGAAGCATATATATTAAACTTGTTCTTAAACAAATAATTTTGTAAAACAATCAAGGGTATTTAATTCTCTTTGTTATGAAAGTAAATATTTTAAATTAACATTTTTCACTGCAAACTTTGATAAATTGACAAAAGTGGTACCAACTGTGAGTCACACACCTAGGCCCAAAGGCGGGGTGTGACAAATTTGATTATTAAGAACATTGGTTGTTGTATAAACTTTAGAAATGTTTTGAGATTTATCACATGGTATGCCCACTTTCAATTGATTACTATCATAATGGTGTTAAAACTTATATTATCAATCTGACCATTATTGTTCTAAAAAATGCAGGGCTGCAATGGCAAATTTTTGGGCATAGACGCGACTTATAATTTCCCGGCATACATAAGGTATGTTGTTATCATCATTCTCGTCGTCATCATTATTATTATTTTTGTTATTGTTGTTATTATCGTTGCTATCTTTATTGTGTGTAGTTTGTTCACTATCATATATGTTTTAACAAATTTGTGGATTTAGGTTCAAATGGAAGTTGAAAGGGGAGCATGGAATGCAAAACATATCGACTAAGCGATACAAATAGATGTAGAGGTGGCCATAATCTTTCGTTCTTGATGGTAGCTTTTTATGTAGGATTTTAGATATTTTAACTTGTAATGGATTTGCAATGACTTTGATTATATTTGAGTTTAAATTTGTAAAAGTTGTTATGTGGGTGAATTTGTGGTCGTTATGTTAAAGCAGGTTTTGTGATTTTTAATGTATTCTTTTACCAGAAAAAAGATTATTCTAATTTTAAAATTAAATATATATTAAAAAAATAAATGTGTCGCGCATTGTGTCATAAAACATTTCTAATGTGAGTCGGAATTGCGTCGTAAAACAATTAATATGCGCGTCGGATTTGTGTCGGAAAACAAATTAAAGAAGTGTCTGAATTGCGTCGGAAAACATTTTATATAGGTGTCAAAATTGCGTCGGAATACACATTATATATATGTCAGAATTGCGTCGGAAAACTAAAAATTAATACCGTATTTATACATATACGGTATTTTTAATATAATAATTATAATTATTAAAAGTTGTTAAAAAGTGTCGGAAACGTGTAAAATGCGACAAAATTATGCGTCAGAAATTTGTCTTAATTTGTGTCGGAAATGCGTCAAAAAGGAATTTCCGATGAGGGTTTTTCTGACTCGCAAAATGCGTCAGAAATGCGTCGGAATCGCTCGTTTGTGACCCTTTTCCAACGCAATTTGGCGTCACAACACAATCAGTTTTCTAGTAGTGGACAACACGAGTGCCGGATAGTGACACTAGAGGATTAGTAATGCTTGGAGTGTCAGCAGCGACACAAGGAGTATTGTTGACTCATGTTGTGCGATGACACTAGAAAGACCTAATGAAAGTTAGGCGATACTTCTCGCCACAGTCATATGACCACAGTGCCAACAACATTAGTTGCGACACTGTCTGGTGACAATGGCGTCGACACTGTCTAGCAAAACTGTTGCCGACGGTAGCTGTTTTTTACACATGTTTGCGCGTTAACCATTATGCGGATTGTGTGATGCTCATTCTAGCTTAGCCTACTTTAGTACGAGCTGATTTGCAGCAAACAAGTGAGTTCTAGATCCTTTTATATGTTTTCTGAGTGATGTACCTACACAAATGGAATAGTGTAAACATTAATGAGTTAGTTTTTTAAGCTAAAGCTGATAGCCTAATCTAATGTTTTGCCCTAGTATGGGTGTGTATTTAGCTCCTTGTATAAGCATAGCTTAGGCCCCTCAAATTGGTACGAATTTGGGCGCGCCTTTTGTTGTGTGTTTTGGCAATTGCAATTTTAAATGCGAGACTTTGGTCATTTCACCGTCGGTAAAGTTTGAAGTATGGATAGATTAGATTGATATCATAAATGTAGTTTCTATAAATTAGATTTATAGATTAAGTTAATGAAGTTTTTATGAATATTTTTTGATTTAGGCACGCAATTGGTAAACAACTAAAAATAAGTGTCGAGAATGACAAAGATGTTAAGAGGAAATTCACAAATGAAGCAACACACTTGATGATAATAGCGTGTGAGGTCAATATATGGGGCAACAATGCATCTGTACAAGTTAAATTGCAAATTTCCTTTCTTTAAGGTAACATCGGTTTAGTTATGACTACTTTTGCAGTTTTAAACTATGGGTTTCATGGAAGAAGACATGAGTTGAGATGATCGAACTACATATCGATATATATTAGGCATAGTAGTTTATATTAACTCGTTTTCTAGCTCTCTGAAAAACTTTAATGCGTATCGTACTGAGTCCACCCCCACCCCGGCCGCATCCCCCAAACCTTTATATCAAGGCCCAAACCTCGCCACTATCCATATATATGTATAGTTCTCACATGGCAACGCATGGAAAGCAACCTCTTAGATGATATCAAATATGGATATGTGTTTATAGCCATAGGCATTTCTAGTTCTTTCCAGTGAGAAGAAAACAAATATAACGACAATGGATATGGTTACAAGTGTCAATTTCCTCGCCACCTAATGCCATTATACTTTTCGGTTATTCTATTGTAGAAGAAGACTAAAGGTAGAAAAAGATGAAACGGATGTGTCAATGAATATTGTCAATTGTGAATTTATTTTATTTTTAGTATTTTGCAAAGTAAGTGGAGTCAACGAAGGGAAGCTAAAAAGAAATTGTCTATCTTACCCATTCAACTAAATAAATGCTAGTCTTTGAAATAAATGGTGACCCCACAAAATATATATATGAAACTTGAATGTGAATCGAGCTTCTCAACCATAACCCATAAGTATGAGTCAGTATGGGGTGGTTTTTGTCTAAAAGCATAACTGAAACCGAAACGCTAATTAATTGATAATCATAATCATAATCGACCCGTTATGAGTCAGCTAACTGTGAATTTAAGCTACACAAAAATAACTCAAAATAATATAATTAAGCATGTCATGTTCTAATTCAAATTTGAACTAATACTTAAAAAAGAACCAATAACATTAGAAGTTGATATTCGTGCTGTCGAAAACAAAGGTCTAACTGTTAAATCATTCAATTTGTACGACAACTCTTGTGGGTTAACCGGCAGTAGAGGTGCACAAATCGGTTTTTTTAAAAAAACCGGTTCGGTTAATAACCGGACCGGTTTTTCTTGGCCTGGAAAAAAACCGGTTTTTAAATAACCGGACCGGTTTATTAACCGGTTTTTTTGGTGCAAAACTCGGACCGGTCTAACCGGTTAGGACCGGTTTAGAAACCGGTTAGAACCGGTTAATAACCGGTTTTTTTAATTAACCGGTTTTTTTTTTAAATAACCGGTTAATAACCGGTTTTTTTCATAATAACCGGTTTTAAAATTAACCGGTTTTTCCATAACCGGTTCAGTAACCGGTTTTTTCTCTAGAACTTGTAACCGATATACGAACCGGCGGTTACTAAACCGGTCAAACCGGTTTTTAAATAACCGGTTTTTGTAAAAACCGGTTTTCGGTTTAAACCGTTGAACCGGTTCACCAACCGGTTTTTTTGCCCATCTCTAACCGGCAGCAAAGTCACCCTACTTATTTATTTTTACTACTGCCAAACAACTTTTGTTAATTGTATCAAACTAGAGTTTTACCCGGTGCGTTGCGCCTGGACCAGTCGTTAAAACTCAAGATGGTAAAACCCAAGCATTGTCAGTCTCGGGCGTTCAGGTGGTAAGTCAAAGTGAATTTGGTCGGAACAAGCGTTATGGTGTTGGAACTAAAACCATAAATAAAACAAAAAAAAATAGTAAACCTGAGTGGACCAATAAGGTAACATCCGTCAGTAAAACTCGAACGTTGGTAAAAACCGTGCAATGTCAGTCTCGACCGGTGAGGCGGTGGATCTACGCAAATTCGGTTGGTTTGAAACACTTTCGTTACTGAAACTAAAAAGGAAAAAAATCAAAAACAAATTTGACATTCGTCGGTTTTCGTTACCTTCGTTACGGTAACAAAGCTAAAACAAAGGCAAAAAGTCTACACGAACAAAAAGAAAATAAGTACGGTACTGTAACTAAAACAAAAAAAAAATGACATCCAGTCGATTTTCGTTACGCAACAGAGACTAAAAAATAATAATAAAAAAAGAAGCAAAATACCGAGAACCAATATGATGCCGCAAATTGTCCCAATAACGATTGTGCAACACCAAAGTTCTCATCTGTTATTATTAGTAATGGTAATATGTAACAATTTCTTTTTTCTTGTTTTTAATTCATGAAATGATTTAAGGCATCTTGTTCTTAGGCATCTCAAATTATATATGCCATAGACAATGTGCAAAAAGTAGGTCTTTAAGGCAGATCACATCTCAAGTACTTAATATAAGGTATGGTGTCGGGGAGAGTTTCTTTAGCATCGTCTACTTATTAAGAATCGATCAAATATGGTCAACCACTTGGGTAGAATTTGACTTAAAAAATAAAACATGATTCATATTACTATAATATTAAAAAAATTTCAGTTTTTAGTTAATGATTAGCAAATTTTAGAATAATTTGGTATTTAAAAATATATTTTTCTTATTTGTATTGATATTCACCTATTTTGTTATAAATATTAGTATACTTATAATATTTGACATATATATAATATCAAAAAATTAATTTTCTTTATATTTACCATTTCTGAGTACTCCGAGTACATCTCCAACTCCCCAGTCGACCGTCTAGGATCTGTTTAACAACTTTTGCAACATTGACCATATATATCAATCAAGCCTTGTGTTAAAAACCAATTTCATTGGCTTTTAGTAAAAAAATAAATTATATCATGCATCTTCCGGTCTAACTAATGCTACATATAGTCATATATACATACATTCATCTTGATGTAAGCATGTCCTAAATCTTTTTCGTAACACCCCGACTTTAAGCGGAATACATCTGTGTGCAACATATAGATCACTCATAAGCTTGTAACACTATTAATAATGACAATATATTTATTTTATTCATAATTTTGTGTAACATTTAGAAAATTTAATAAATACTAATACGGAATATTATTATTTTGTGTTGGAAAAAGTTATTTATTTTAAATAAATAAAATTTAATAAGACACTACTGACCTGGTCACCATTGAAAAAGCCTCTGACTCGGATTCAGATTCATTCATGTCGGCTGACAACATTGCCAATGAGTAGACTGATCCTGTGACGAATCCTCAGGCAGAACCTAGTGTGGTTGAGTCTTTTCTCACACCTCCTTCTTTAGATGATGTTCAGGTCGCTGCTGAGGAGACTGATGCAAACAATGTTCTCACTGGTACTTCTGACAACACAGACTCTACTCCAGTTCAAGCCATTGTTGTTCCGCTTTACGAGAATCTATGGGATTGACCTATTGATCAAGAACATGTGGTTGACCAACCAAAATCTATTCAACCACCCACTGATGTTCTCATCAATGCGTCTACCGTTTTCCATCCCCTAGAAAGCTTATATGTGGAGATACAAGCCACTCCAATCGAACCAGTCGATCCGATTCCTTAAATGGCAATTCATCGGACTCACCCGACTGAGAACATCATAGGAGACTCCTCAGCTGGCATCCAAACCCGTAACACGTCTGGTACAATTAACAAATGTCTTTTTGTTTGTTTTATTTCGCAGGTTGAACCCAAGGATTACAAAATAGCTATGAGAGATAACTCCTGGGTCGAAGCAATGCAAGAAGAGCTGCTACAGTTTAAGAAGCTGAGTGTTTGGAGGTTGGTCAAAAAGCCTAATGAACAAAAAACCAATTGGAAAGAGATGGTGTTCAGGAATAAGAAATATGACAAGGGTGTGATTATAAGGAATAAAGCCAGGATTGTTGTACAAGGATTCTCGCAACTTGAAGGACTTGATTATGATGAAGTTTATGCTCCCATGGCTAGGCTGGAAATAATTCGTATCTTTTTAGCCTATGCCTCATATATGAACTTTAAAGTATATCAAATGGATGTGAATACCGCTTTCTTGTACGGGAAGGTAAAAGAAGAAATCTACGTCAAGCAACCACCAGGTTTTGAGGATCCCGATCATCTTGAATACGTCTACCGACTTAACAAAGCTCTATATGGCCTTTAACAAGCACCACGTGCATGGTATGCCACTCTTGCTGAACGCTTATTAAAGAATGGCTATATAAGAGGTGTCATTGATCAGACACTCTTTGTCAAGAAAGTGCGTGATGATCTGATCCTGGTCCAAGTGTATGTTGACGACATTATCTTTGGGGTCAACGAATGATAAACTTTGCAAGGAGTTCTCTGAGGTTATGCAGCGTTGGTTTGAAATGAGTTCTTTGGACGAGATGACATTCTTCCAGGCTTTGCAAGTTAAACAAAAGACAGACGGTATTTTGATACACCAAGAAAAATACGTCCATGACATTGTTCAGAAGTTTGGGTTTAAGGATGCATCTACATTTATGACACCGATTGCTACTCGACCTGTCCTAGCTCCTGATCCACTGGGGAAGCCAGTCGATCAACACCTTTACAGGTCTATGATTGGCTCCATAATGTATCTCACTGTAAGCATACCAGACATCATGTTTCCTGTTTGTCAGTGTGCAAGATATCAGTCGGATCCAAAATAATCCCGCATGATCGCAGTCAAGTGTATCTTCCGATATCTTAAAGGAAAGCCTCAATTGGGTTTGTGGTATCCAAAAGAGTCTCCTTTGGTATTGCATGCATATATCGATAGTGATTACGGGGGTTGTAATCTTGATCGAAAGTCAACATCATGAGGATGCCAATTCCTGGGAGACAGGTTGATCTCTTGACAGTGCAAGAAGTAAGTCACAGTATCCACCTCCACCGCCGAAGCTAAGTACATTGCCGCATCCAGCTGCTGCTCTCAAGTGATTTGGATCCAGCATCAGCTGCTGAATTACGGTTTGAATTTCTTTAACACCACGATCAAATGTGATAACAAGGCTGCAATTGCTATTGTTAAAAACCCGGTCCAGCACTCGAAGACAAACACATTGACATCCAAATGCACTTCATTCGTGATTGTTTCGATCGTAAACTTGTCAATATTACTAATTAGAACTTTGCTGATCTCTTTACAAAAGCGTTTGATCGTGCCCGTTTTCCGTATCTTGTAGAATCGCTTGGCATGATTTTTTTTGAGTAAATTTTATCTATTAAATTTTTAAAATTGTAAATATTTTTAAAATATATCACAATTTTAGAGGGAGAAAATTGAGATAACTTTAACTCACCAAAGTTTTTTTTAAAAAATTTATTTTAAGAAAACAAAACAAATCATTTGATTTAACAAAAAGATTTTATGTTCATCTTAGAAAATCTAAAAATATTCCAAAAGGAGATTGTCCCGTTTAGAGGGAGCTCCTGTTTAGAGGGAGTCGGATATTTTTAAATTTTACAAAATCTTGAGAAATTGATCCGACCCTTGGAAAATGATAGTACATTAATTTTGATGATCCTAGTGGATCAAAAGCCAACAACATCATCGTCTGATGCGTAGATAGGCTTGACAAACTAGTAAATGTCATATGCTATAAACATAAGTATCTGCCTATGCTAGTGGTTATACACTCTTGAAGCGGTCACATGACTCCAATAAAGTCATATCAATGAAGGTTGAAATGCAAATAAACATGTCATACCGCTTTTTACCTTATCACAGTTGTCTTATGAAGTCAAGTGTCATTTTTTAATTTTTGTTGAGTCAAGAAAATCGTCAAGAAAAGAAAAACAAAAGACAAACAAAACTGAAAAGTTGTCTATTTTAGGATTTTTAACTTCTAATTTATTTCTTCATTTATTTTGATTCAAACCTTGGACTTTCTCTGCGCGATAATATAGTTCTATCTGACCTGATAGTTAAGGCCCTGAATTTTCGGATTTGTTTTGCTTTCTTTCTTTTGTTCAAGCCTTGGACTTTCTCTGCGCGATAATATGGTATTATTCGACCTGATTGTTAAGGCCCTAAACTTCTGCTTTATTTTAATATTTCTAGATAGAGTCATTATCCAAAATAAAGTGTCCAAAGTGTTAATAAGCATACTGTGATCAAATAAGAAAGGTTTAAGTCAAGTTGAGGTAATATGGGAACACAAACTATGCCCGAGGTAGGATGGAGTCGTTAATATGTCTAATTGAGTGGGGACCATACATACATTGTGCCTAAATCGCACCTTAACGTATCTCATCGACATCAAAACACTTGTCAAGTTGTAAAAGTGGACAATATCTACAGTCAACTTTGGGTATTTTTGGCACAATAATATCAAAATGGAAACATGATTTAGGACGTTATAAATCAATATGATTCCATGTCGTGAACTTTCTCACAAAATATAATACTTTTAGAAATGTATGAAAATTAATATAATATTAATTTCATCTTTACTCCTTTTGCTTTTGATTTAGGTTATTTTTATTTTATTTTTGTTTTTGTTTGTTTTATTTTGTTTTTGACTAAAATATTCATTTAAGTCATTTTTATTTTATTCTTTATTTTTATTTTTAATTTTTATTTTTATTTTATTTTGTGTAAAGCCTATTTTACCTTGTTTTTATTAAGAGATCGATTATGCACATGTTATTAACATTGGGACCAACAAACAAATCCTGTATATAATCAAGTGTTTGGATTCGTTGTGTAAATACTTTTCAGATTTAAATCTGTAAATATCTTTAAAGACCGAGGATTGAGAGTGTAAATTCGTTTAAAACTCGAGATGTTGTGACCCTATCGCGACATAGGCTGACCTTATATAAGGGTTAAATCCAAAATATCTTTTATTTACTTCACACATTTCTTTCCAAACACTCTCATCCTCTCTCTAAACCCTAAGAACACCTTCATATCCAAACAACAACAATCAATCGACCTCTGTTATCATACTAGATTGATCATTATGGATCCATCTCCCGCGGTATAACATCAAAACATCATCTCATCTCATCTATGTTCTTGTTCACTGATCTATTCATATGAACCGTCGGATAGACCTGGGGTTACGATTAGGTGTTCATCGATAAAATTTCTTGTTTTTGGTGTTGTTGTTGAACATCGTTGGTCTTAGAAACATCATTATTGTATGTATTAGGATTAGATCAGTATAGTGTTTGAAATTAGGGTTTGTCGGACCTTCTTGAGTCGGATTGACCTAGTATAAGTAGGATTATGGTCTCCAAAATATACAGATCTGCAATTCGGGTCTAGGCAACCATGTTCAAAGAAGAAAAGAAAGATTTTGAGATGCAAGGACTTTTCAGTCGCATCTCTCAAAAGAAGGAAAACGAATTGCATAAGAGAAATTAAGTCGCATGAGATTCCAATAGCATCGCATGAGTCAAGCGATGCGACTGAAATCATATTCCAATCGCATCGCATGAGTTATGCGATGCGACTGAAATATCATTTTGAATCGCATCGTATGAATCATGCCATGCGATGCCATTTCACTGGCCATGCGATGCGATTTGTTTACACTTGGACAAATTTTCACAGATTTTGGAATTTTGGACTATATGGGTTGTTAACCTACTGAGACCTTTTATAAAGCTTACAAATTGACAAATCACTATAATATAAGTAAAATCAATTACTAAATACTTAAACAATTAATTAACTAAAATTGGTAATATATCTTGTATACATAATGTTTATAGTTACTATAATTTATTTTTGATTTACAATTATAATGATAATTCTAATGATCTTTGTGTTCAATTTCAGCAACATAATCTATACTGTCTTCTTGACTTGCCTAAGAAGAAAAAGCATTAGGTTGTTCACTTCAATGATCAATGAGCTCAAGCAAACTCCACTGGTGCACGCTATTACAGCTAATCCAGCTATTCATGCATGATGGGTAAAGGAGTTTTGGGATAATGTAAAAGGCTCAAAGGACTCGATGTATCTTACCACAAAGGTTGCGGGGAAGAGCCTTACAACCAAAGAAGAAGATATTAGACGGGCTATCAACATCAAGGATGCCTCAGATCATTATTTTGGGAAGGGTGACCGTAACGTATTGAAGACATTTGTAGAAGAGATGGGGTACGACATCATTTGGATGACTTTAGAGAAGAGGCACCTCCCACCGTACTGGAGATTACTGTTCCACATAGTAGTACATTGTTTGTCTGATCTCAAAGGAGGATTCGATAACCTTAGGATAGATTGGGTGGGAGTGATGGCCGCGATGACGAACAAGGTGTTGTTTAACTACTCGAGGCTAATCTTCCTGTGTATGATTGCCAACGCCTCGACTGACAACACCTGGATGATGGATCCTAGGTTCGTCCAGATGTTGTTGGAAGATATGATACCGGACACCCCAAGACCGGAATATGCTGCAGAGTTTGATGAGAAAGGTAATGAGTTGTCTCCGTCTGAGCCTTATCATGTGAAAATGATCAAGCATATGGTGTCCAATGCGATGTTGAACACCAAAGGCAAGGGATACGTGTATCGAGGGGCTCTACCGGGAAAGAAGTTTGGATTTTTTGAGAAGACGATGAGGATTATGATGAGGAAAATGTGCATGATAGCTTTGATGAAGACGACGATGACAATGATGATGAAGGAGATGGTGGAAAGGAGGAATTGGTGGTGCCGGAGTAGGAGGTGGTGGTGGAGCGGATACAAACTGCTCCACATGATGATGAACCACATGAAGACCCCTCTGTTACCGAGGCTTCTAAAGGAGTGAGGGAACGAGACGCTGCCCTGGAGGATGTATTTAACGAGTTTATTTAATGCAGGTGAATTTGCAAGTATTATCTCATCTTCAGAAAAGAAAGGGATCTCAGAGAAGGACGATGGAATCAACTACTTTCCTCGTCCTGACACACCTCTAGAAGAAATCAGAGATCCAGCTCCCACTCCTAAAGCTAAACCCGTGCTCGCCCTTGCAGCAGACTCCTCACCATTGCCTAAACCGAGAAAGAAAAAGTGGCACTGTGTGACGAGTTATGCAAGTGCACGCTGCCGCAACTACCCATACCATGATGAGGCACTCATCGCTTATGCCAAGTATCATGTGGATAGCGATTCATGGGCGTTGCGAAGGGTGAACGGGGACCTCACCTACATGCACTCAAATGAGATGCACTCTTTGCCCGAGCTCGTCATGAACTACTTCAGATGGGCCGTAGGTGATGGTGTTGGTGAAAAAAAGTTGGACGGTTGGTTCAAGCGCCACGTAGATCGAGAATCAAAGCGCCAATACGCCAACTTCCATTTGAGTAAGGGTCGGAAGTACAAGCATCCGACGGAGATCGATCCAGCAACGGGAAAGTGTAGAATTGGATGGAGATACAAGATGCCCAAGGAAGGTCGTGAGGTGTACCATGGAAAACCGTTCGAGCCGAATCTCCTCCACGACTTCCTTTGCTAGGAGTTCGACAATGAAACGGGTGAAGCCGTGATACACAGTGAAAGCATGTATCCGTTGCGTGTTTTTGACAAACATGAGTTAATGGGCCTTAGCAAGGAGGATATTTTGAGACTTTACAACTCTCCTTTGCCCCCTAGAGGATCACGGGAAACAGAATACTGACAAGATAGTTGAAACCTTTAACAAGTTCGTGCGTAAACTTGTTGAACTTTCACTACCTGAAAACGACACTCTGGTGTACGAGACCAACTATAGACGAAGACGAGCAACAATACTAAATACTAGAGGGAGATTGTTGAGCCATATTTTGTTTATTAATAGTCTTTTGTATTGTTTACCGTTATAACTTGTCGTCTTTTTTATTCTCATGTATTGGGCCCAAGGTCATTGTAAACAAAAGCCCAATGGGTTGTTAATAATAGGATGGTTGCATGCCATGCTCTCCCTATAAATAAGAGGCATGGACATGCAATACATAACCTTTTGACATCTTATCCATTCAACAACTCTTGCTCTCACCATCTTTCTCTCAAAACTGAAAATAACATTCTCAAGGCAAGATCCGAGATCTAGGGTGCTTAGTGTGATTTTCGCTAAGCACTAATTTAGTTGATCCAAGAATAGTTGTTAGATCCAGTCTCGGGACCTACAAATGCGGTACGCGTGTAACCGGTGGCGAAAATCAAAAAACAGAGTTGAAATATATAGTAATTTCAAATAGATAATTTTAAAACCAACATGTTTTGATCCGAATCTCGTTCCGACCCGACATTGTTTTAATCCGAATATTCTGACTTGACCGCTTTCAACCCAAAACCGTACTGACACAAACCAAATTTTTTAAACCAACATGTATTGTATCGACTCTTTCTGACCATAATTTGGTCTTACACATGACCCAAGCTCACCTGACTCGACTTGTTGCCGATCCTAACCGGTAATCACATAATATGTTAATTTGTTAAAGTTAAAGAAGTATAGTAATATCATACTCAAATCAAAGAGAATAAAATGCTCGTTTTTATGATTTAAATTTTTTAAAAAATATATTAACGTATTAAAAGGTTATGACATCTTAAAAAGTTGTGGGTTTAGTTGGTTTTGAATAAGGGTTAAATGTGTAACTATTATATAAATTAATAAAAGTTGATGAAAGTTCAAGTATCAAACTTACAACTTTCAAGTATAAAAGCTTATAGCTCTTTCAAATGCTAGTAATAGTAGCGTTCAAAATGGAGGTTTTTTGTTCAAAATGGAGGTTTTTTTCTCCCGATCTAAAAGATTTAAGCTTTTTCAACCAAACAAAGCTTTTTATTGGGTACGAGGTTTTCTTAAAAGCTTAGAAGCTCTTAAAAGTTTATAAAAACTCTTTACCAAACATACCCAATATATAACACATTTGGAAAGATTATTTATTATTCCGTTATAAGGATTGATTTTACTGTTATCTACAACAATTTGTGTTCTTCCGCAATGAGAGGACTACATTCCAAATAATGCATTATGATATGAAACTCCCGTCAATGTAAGAGAGACTCCTTGTGTATGCACTCCTTTGTTCGTGTACTTATATGATGGTGTGATACATGAAGATCAAAACACTTTTAAGCATGACAATGATCCCTATAACTGTTGCTCAGTTTTCAACCATAGCCAAGGGCCCGCACATCATGACTTGTTTGATTAATATCACACCGGTCAACAAGTTAATCCAACCACACTTTAAAACAATTTGAATTGAAAACTCTCTCTTCTAGTAATTATATTCCTTTTTACCCTCCACCATTAATGTGTTAGTTGATACAAACACTACTTTCTTTTTTTAAATTGGGTCATGCTAGTCAACCCAAAACTTTTTTTCTTTTTCGTGTAAAGTTCGGGTTAACTAAAAATTGCCACGGTAACGTGCATGTTATAAAAATAAGAAGTAAAAAAATTACAAAGCTAATGTCAATAATGCAAATTATGCGCACCACCACCACCACCACCACCACCACCACTTACTGTCTCTTCTTTCTTCTTCACTACGAACGCAGCACCTACTCATATTCCAAAAGCGCTACTTCAATTCAATTCAAGCTGTCTCAAAACGAGGAGGCCATAGAACCCACACCACACCACACCACACCACACCACCTCCTTCAAAACTATTAATAAAAAATGATGAGCAACATCGATGAATATATCTCCCAGCTCATGCAATGCAAACCATTGTCAGAACAACAGGTTGTTATTATTATTATTATTTGTTTTCGATTACCCAGACTGGTAATTGGCTCAGATCTTATTTTCGTTTTCTGTTTTAATTTTTTAGGTTTTTAAATTTATTTGCAATTGATATTGTGATTGTATGCTTGATTTGAGAAATTTATGGCTCTAGGTTTTGAAATGAATCATCAACAATAAGGGAATTTTGTCAATATTTCAGATTTTAAGAAAGAATATCGAACCGGTTTGTCACCAACTATTTTTGCGTATTAATGCTTTGATTTATAAATTTACTGAAAAAAGTATAACAATTGTGTTACATTTAAAGTATGCAACTTGATGCGCGTTTCTCCTTTAAATTTATTTTGGTATAAAACGAACCAGATGTCCAGGGAACCGTTTGGTGGGAAGTTTGTTTTTTTATATACAAACCTTTTTTTTGTTCATTTAGTTAAACAAACGAACATGAACACATGTCTCGTTCGGTCATTAAAATTTGTTTATTGTCACCCGTTTACGTTCATTTAACACGTTCATTTTCTTAACAAATGAACACGAACAAGAAAACCTTGTTTATTTATTTGTTCATGTTCCGTCACTTGTCCCGTTAAAGTTGAATAAACGAACACGAACATGCTTCGTTCATGTTTGTTCGGTTCGTTTACAGCCTTAGTACATAAATGCACATCCGTTTAAAATACAGATATTCACACACGTTATTTTTGTACTGATTTGATTCCATATAGGTTCGGGCGTTATGTGAGAAGGCCAAGGAGACCTTGATGGTGGAAAGCAACGTACAGGTATATATATTACACTTGAATTATAATAATCAAGTTATAATTGCACAATATACTTATAAAACATTATTGCATTTATGTCCAGCCTGTTAAGAGCCCGGTGACAATTTGTGGTGATATTCATGGCCAATTCCATGATCTTGCTGAGCTGTTTCGAATAGGAGGAAAGGTGCATTTACATTATATTATCATTCTAAACTTTTCACTTTTTGTTTATTACTCTTTTAATATTTTAATTATTTTCCTTTTGTAGTGCCCAGATACAAATTACTTGTTTATGGGAGATTATGTTGATGGTGGTTATTACTCGGTTGAAACTGTTACTGTAAGTCTTTGCCACAATTAGGGCTGTAGACGAACGAGGTGGTAGTTAAACGAGCCGGGCCGATTCAGGTCAGAGTTTAACGAGCTGAGCGGCCGGCTCGGCTTGTTTGTTTTAACAGGCAGAAAATTCGACCTAGAGCTCGGCTTGTAAAAATGTTGAACCGTCTTGTTAAGTTTTAGAATTTATTTTTGGTACAGATTTTGATATATAAAACATAACGAAAATCTATATTTTATAAACTAGAGAATGTATAGCGTTATATGCATTTTTTTTCTTCCCTTTTTAACTTTTTTTAATGATCGAGAGGCAAATACAAAATATTATAGCTCTAATTTTGTTCTTTTTTTTTGTTTCAGTATTTTTATATGTTATTACTCTTATTACTATACATAGTAAATTTGGGGGTTTAATTTAAACAAGCCAAATGAGCGAGCCAACGAACCAGATATCAAGCGAGCCACGAGCCGAGCCAACCCTGGCTCGTGCTCAAGGTTTTCATTATTATTTTTATCATTTCTGTGTAACATAGTTATTGTTATTTTTAATAATCCAGTTATTGGTGGCACTCAAAGTGCGGTATCCACAACGTATTACAATATTAAGGGGAAACCATGAGAGTCGTTAACTCAGGTTTATGGATTTTATGACGAATGCCTACGAAAGTGAGTACCTATGTTAGTTTTACATTTTAGTTATTGGTGGTTACATGCTTTTATTTATTGTCACAGACTTTGTATAATTATAGGAAATTTTTGCAGATATGGTAATGCCAGTGTGTGGAAGATGTTTACGGATTTGTTTGACTTTTTTCCGCTTACCGCATTGGTTGGTACCCTTCTCTAACTTTTTTGAATTTTTCTTTGAAAATGCTTGTTATTGGAGCTTGTAAATCCATGGAGTTTCATTAAAAATGAACCTAACCGAATTGATGAATTTTCTTGTTTCGATGTCGCATGTTATTGCTTTTCAATTTTCTTTTTGTAAATTTTGGTTTGGTTTCAGTTTTGCATGTAATTAAAATCGAACAGAACCGAAATTTTATGGATTTTCATTTTTAATTTTGAGCGTATAATGATCAATTACTTATAAGTTAACAAAACTTAAGTCCCAAATTCATTATTTTGTGCCAATATTTTTTGTCCCAACTATTTCAAGCCCTAATGCTAAAAAATCGATCGATTTCAGTTTTTCGTTCGGTTTGACCCAAACTGACCTGTACGCCTTAGGGGGTGTTTGGATGCGCATTTAGAAAGCAACTATACGATTTTTAATAGTTAAAAATCAGGTGACAACTGTAATAAAATGGGGGGGGGGGGGGGCATTTGGAAGCTTTTATGCTGCTTAAAGTTATAATAATCAAGATATCAAGGTTTGTAAAAATGCGAGTAAAATCTCTCAAACTAGATTAAAATGATGGGTAAATAAGTAATTTTAGCTTACCCTTTGATAATCAATTCAGTTTAAGAATATTAAAACTTTGTTTTAATTATTTTATATACAGGTGGAGTCTGAAATATTTTGTCTACATGGTGGATTATCTCCTTCAATTGAGTCCCTGGATAATATTAGAAATTTTGACCGTGTTCAAGAAGTGCCACACGAGGGCCCGATGTGCGATCTTCTTTGGTCGGACCCAGATGACCGGTGCGGTTGGGGTATCTCACCTCGCGGTGCTGGATACACGTTTGGCCAAGTAACTTTATTTCATTTATTTATGGGTTAATATCACAAAACACTGCCATACTTTCTTATTTTTCACGAAAAAGTCTCTCAAATCTAATTTTAGTGGGGTGTGCACGAAACCGAAATAACCAAACTGTAACTGGAAAAACGGACATAACAGAACCGAAGTAACTGGGCCCAATAAAGAACCCGACAGTTTGGTTTGATGATTTTCTTTTGAGAAACCGATTTTTTGGTTTGCTTTTGGTTTTGCTATCAATCAAAAACAAACTGAACCAAACCAAGCCTCAATAACTGAAAATAACCGATTTAAGTAATTCATAAACGGTGTATCCCAAAAGTTTCATGCCCAAATTCTTAAATTTGGGCCCAACGTTTTCAAGCCCAAATGGTAAAATAAAAAAAAAAACGAAACCCAACCATTGTGAAAACCGAAAACTTTTCAAATACTCAACAACCGGATTTTGGTTTGTGGTTTGGTTTGATCTCAACACCAACGCATGCACACCCCAAAAATTTGTACAAAATACAAAAAAGAAGTTGTCAAATTAAGTTTTGTAAATTAAGTACAATATTTGTCATACACATACTTGTGGATTTTCTTTTATGATAGTGACTTATTAATTTTACATTGGTCAAAAATTTGATAAAGCGAGATTCAACTTTTTTGCAAAACGAAAGTTAATACCATGTGTTTTTGACCAGTTTAAAAAGTTTCTAAATTATGTGCATTCTGAAAAAATATAGACTTGAATTTAGAAAAAAATAGTTGACTTTTCTTGTATTTTCTACAAGTTGAGGGACTTTAAGGACTTTTTGGCCAAATATAAAAGGAAACATATTGTTAAAGTTTTCTATTAACCCTTTATTTAATTATTTATATAATTATTGAACCTTATTTGGTATTTTATCAGGACATATCCGAACAATTTAATCATACGAACGGGTTAAAGCTCATTGCAAGAGCGCACCAGCTGGTTATGGAGGGATTCAACTGGGATCATGTAAGAATAACTTCAAAACCTTTGCATTTTGGTTTGGCAAAATATTTATTATTTATTTCGTTTGTATTGGGTTTAAACAGGAGCAAAAGGTTGTGACAATATTCAGTGCACCTAATTATTGTTTCCGGTGTGGTAATATGGCTTCTATTCTTGAAGTAGATGATTGCAAAGGTCACACCTTCATTCAGGTTCCTCTCTTTCTTAAATCTAGTCATGTTTCAAGACAAAATTACGAAAAAAAAATCCTTTTATTTAGTAATGCTATACCTCTATAGCCATGCCAAACTAGTTTTACTTTCGTAGCCATGAAATTGTGAATAAAATTTCTCATATCCACTTTATTTTCGCATGTTGGAAATATCTTTCAAAAGCACAATATCCGACCACTTTTTATTTATTTATTTTCACGCATATATATATATTTTTAAAAATGGGCTGGACTTATATTTCACGGCTGTAGAGGTATAAGCTTGTCTGAATGGTATAAGCATTAGAGCTCGATCTCGTGAGTAGTTTTTCAATCTTGAGCTTGTCTCAGGCATAACTCGTTTATTAATTATTGATTAAATTAATATACATTTATTATGGATATATATAAATATAACTCTCTTTATGCATCATAATGTGTTATTTAGTTATTTTGATCATGGTTTCATGTATAGTATAATTTTTATATATATTAAGATTTAATATATTAAATATAAGTTATATAAATAATTATTTTGTAAATGTTTATAGTTATATTTTTTATATGTATCATGATATAAATTATTAGTTATTTTATCATAATTTTATATATTATATAAATTCAGATTTAATATAATAGCCGGTGCTAAAGCCGGCTTGAGCTCTGGGTAAGTAAAGCTTGGGTTTTTGGGCTCGTTTATTAAAGGAGATTTTTTAGGCTCAAGCTCGTTTAAATCCAGGCTCAATTTGAGCTGTTAGTGAGCCGGTCTCGAGTAGCTTACGAGCGAGTCCACTCGTTTACGCCCGTTAGTATCTCAGTAAACACTAAACACGCTGTGGAACTAAACAGAATCTTGAATTGCAGTTTGACCCAGCTCCTAGGAGGTGCGAGCCAGATGCGACGCGTAGGACACCCGACTACTTCCTGTGAGGTGGCAAGTTCAGTCTCTCTTGGACCGGCTTTTGTGCATCATACGTGGTGCAACAACTTATAATTACAAAGTTAAATGGGCATCTGACATAAGCCTACTAGTATAGTCTTGCATTTACTTGCAAAAAGAAAGCAAGAGCTGCACACTAATTTGTATCATCTAGGGCTCTGTTTTTATGTATGTTGTTGGCACGTATATGAGGCTGTGGGGTGGTGATATGTAGACAGTTTAAAGTGATGACTCCTTAAATTGGTGCCTGATGTTTTATATATAGTAAATCATGAAAGTGAACTATTGTTTTTGGTCATATAGTTGTATGTTTGAGAAAAATTAGGATTATATCCGTGACGGTTTTGAGTGCATTCACTCGCGTATAAAACTTCTACGTTCTTTATGCTGAGCGTGAATCCGCTGTTCTCTCGGCTTTGTTCGAGTATAATATCTTCATTATGATGAAATGCGTATGTTGGAATGCATTGTGGTTGATATTTCCTTTTTAGTTTTTCATCTTTGAAATTCTATACTTAAGTTTAATGTTAAATATAAAATAACTTCATCAAACCGAATAGAGAATTAAGATGAATAGAGAATTAAGACAGTTTAAATAATTAAGAGTATTCTCAACTGGTCCATATATATTATTGTGAGTGAGTTTTTTATATTATATGGAGTAGTTGCAAGTGGTGAGGGGAGGAGATCGAGAAACTTTTGTTCATGAATAAATACATATATGATCTAATAAGGTCGTTGGTTTTCCACAATTTTGCGCAGAGTATATTGTTCATACCCTTATCCTTCTAACGGGCTTCCACCTCCGTCATAGTTAATTCATTTGTTGAACTTCCTGGATTTGTACTTGTAGAGAATTTAGAAACAAGAAACTCCCTTTCCATGAAATATGCTGGCTGCTTAGGTTGCAACAATTCAACCTCGCCGCCTAGCATCATAATTACAGATGACATGTTTGGCCTGTCTTCTGCACGTTGTTGTACGCATAACAACCCAACTTCAACTGATCTTAAAACTTCTTGCGGATGGCAAGATTCGGCTATTGTTGCATCAATTAAGTCCATTGACCTGCCTTCATTATAGAGAGTCCATGCCTGAATATAATGTAGAATTTAGAAGTTTGTAGGCAGTACCGTTTGAAAATCAAAGGAGTTGACAAGTAAACTTACATGTCCCATAAGATTATTGTGCTCCTGTTCGGTGAACCCTCTATTTCTCTTCCCACTAACAATCTCCAATACCAAGACACCGAAGCTAAATGCATCTGACTTCACTGAGAAAATGCCATCTACTGCATACTCTGGAGACATGTAACCACTGCATATAGAAAGACTTCTTTTAAGAGAAAACTAAAGAAATAAGGAAAGAAGAATGAATACTCAGTTTAATGCATTAATTACTATGTGCCAACAACTCTTTCAGTATTTGCTTGGCTCTCGTTTCCTCCAAAACTTCTAGCTATGCCAAAGTCTGATATCTTAGGGTTCATATCGTGATCAAGTAAAATGTTGCTAGCTTTAAGGTCTCTATGTATAATCCTTAATCGTGAATCTTGGTGCAGGTACACGAGTCCTCGGGCGATTCCTTTTATAATTTTAAAGCGCATTGTCCAATCAAGAAGCATGCTTTGTGTTTTATCTGCACAACAATTTGGTTAGCTATTTATGGTATCTTTCTATGAAAGACTCTAAACTTTACTAATACTGGAAATTATGTATATTATTCTAACCAAAAATAAATAAGTCTAAGCTTTTATTTGGCATGTACTCATAGATCAACAACTTCTCATCTCCTTGTATGCAACATCCGAGAAGCTTCACAAGATTTCGGTGTTGAAGTTTTGAAATGCAAATGACTTCATTCATGAACTCTTCAGTTCCCTGACTAGACTTCGTTGAGAGACGCTTAACTGCGACCAGTTTCCCTCCATCTAGCACACCCTGAAAATTTACCATTTGCAAACTGAAAAACTACAAATAAGTGTCTTCAATTCCGATTTTTCTGTGTAAGTGAATGTTTGTAACAAACAGATTTTGGGTTCTTATTTTGCTTAAGTAATCTCCTCTTTGCCTTAGCATTACACCCTCTTGTTCTCCGGGTACAAAATGACTGTAACCTCCCATTTCATGCTTGGTACTTGGATGATGGGACTATTATTGGTGGTGCCAACGAAGTCGCTAAATATTGGGGCTGCAACTTAATATTAAGAAAACCGAGGTTTTTTGGCCAGCGTGTAATGGAGTGAAAGTCAAAGATGGGCTCTTCCCTAGTGGGATTGGCAGACCAGAGAGAGGGGTAAAGCTCCTTGGAGGGGCTGTTAGTCGAGATCCCTACTTTATTAAGGAGTTGGCGAGGCGGAGAGCATCTCGTGCGGTTGATCTTATGAAACTCTTACCTTGCCTTAGGGATCCCCAGAGCGAACTCCTCCTGCTTAGGTCTTGCATGGGGGTTGCTAAGTTGCTTTTTGGGTTACGAATATGCCACCCCCATATGATGGATGATGCGGTATCCTGTTTTGATAAGGGGCTACGAGAAGCCATCGAAGACATAGTTGTATGTGGAGGCCCGTTCTTTGGTGATCTTCAGTGGCGACTTGCATCTTTACCGATGCGCTTAGGGGGTTTAGGCCTTCTTTCGGCTCATGATGTTGGGGTTTACGCTTTTGTAGCGTCGAGGGCTCAGTCTTGGAAGCTACAGAATCACATCTTAAGGAATAGCGGAGTTGTCGACCTGAACCCAGACTACGTGCAGGCCCTGGAACGCCTAAATGGCGCTCTCCCAGACTTTGACATTGGCGGTTTCTCTAATATGGACACCGCCCCACCAAAGCCTCAAAAAACTTTGGCGAATGCCCTTTTTGGAAAAATCGCTCAGAGCCTGGGAGAAGTTTTTGGATTGTCCCCCCGACAGAAGGCGGTTTTTGAATGCTTACAAGGTCCTCATGCCCAAGATTTTCTGACCGTTATCCCGATTGATGGCTTGGGCCAAAGCATGTCTGCGGTCGAGTATAGGGCCACTCTCAAGTACCGTTTGATGGTCCCAATGTACCCAGAAGACGAAACATGTCCGATCTGCCGTAAGTCCTGCCTGGATAAATTCGGAGAGCATGCGGTTCATTGCAAGGAGATGCCTGGGTTCAAATACCGACATGATTGGGTGCGGGACGTTCTTTGGGACATCTTAAGGCGAGCTGGGATATCAGCTAAAAAGGAAGCCCCCGTAAACTTCCTTACAGACCCCACGGAAGGGAGATCCACTCTACGACCGGCAGATTTGCTCGTCTTTGGTTGGGCCGGGGGAAAACACGCTTGTGTTGACCTCACAGGGGTATCTCCCTTAGCTGGTTTGAGGGATAATGGGTTTGTAGCTGGGCAAGCAATGAAAAGGGCTGAAACGAAGAAGGTGGAGAAACATGCTAAAGCCTGCGAAGAGAACCAACATGTTTTTGTCCCTCTGGCTTTTGATACATTTGGCTCCTTGGCACCGGAAGCTATCCGTTTTCTAACCAGGGTCCAACAGGTTGTGCATAGCAATGTGTCGACTCCAAAGGGGCAGGGGTATGTCTTTAGCAGGTTAGGGTTTGCAATTCAGAAAGGGGTGGCGGCGCAGCTTGTTGCCCGCCTACCTGCTATATTGATGTAATATCTATGTTTCTACATATTGGAACCCAATTTTTGACACATCTAAATAAAGAAAATTGATATGTTTATTTAAGAAAAAAATTACAATGCAGCTTGTAAATCGGATGGCTGGTTTAAATGCTAAGCAGTTAATGTGGAAAAATATCAGATGGTCAAGGACCGATATCTAAGATATCGGTTATCGCAGTCGTTGGGATATCGATAATTTTAATATCATGTAAAATTCATATATATAGCAATTTAACACTAATAATTCAGTATATTCTCCTACCATTAACAAATTAACCTTTTGCAACTTGCAAAACACTAACAATTGTAGCAAGTAAGAATTGCTTAAGACTTAAAACGCTAACATTGAACACTAAAAGTTGATAATTAAGACTTAAAACTCTTATATCGGGAATATCGGTGATATATCGGTCAAAGATCAATCCAATATTGGTCAATATCGCTGATATTATCGGTACCGATATTCTGACCGATATTTTGACTGATATTTCACCAAGGAATCGATAACCGATATATCACAGATATATCGACTGCATAGTTTAAATGTAGTTGTTACCTTATAAACCGGTCCAAATCCACCTTCTCCAAGTTTATTGTCTGGTGAAAAATTGGCAGTGGCATTAGCAATTGCAGAAAAGCTAAATAGTGGCAGCTCCATGGTTTCCTCCCGGCTTTTAGAGACATCTAAGATCGGCCCTACGAATTAGGAAAAAAAAAAACTTCACACTTGATTGATCTGTTCAAACATATATCAATTCACACTAGATTACATATCACTTCTATTTTCTCATTTGATCAGATTCCACTGCACTTTTTTTACCTTCCTCTGTTGGTTCAGCGTGATTCTTTTTTTTCCGTGCATACCACAACCATATAGAGATGAAGCATATAAAAAGAACTCCCGCGAAGATTACAGGTAAGATGATTTTAATTTTTGCACCTTGTTTCTGGCTGGAATTTGATTGAGCAACTGTGTGAAAATAGCTTTACATGGTCAGATGAATTTGTTGGAGCATAAGGTAGAATAAAAATAACAATAATAATAAAGTCTATTTCAGGAGATATTACCTAATTCAGATGAATCCATTCTCACAAAAATATCTGTTCCGCCGTTGCCTTGGGTATAAACTCGGATATCTAGAAGGTCATCGAACCAAAGCAGGCAGCCCCTTCCTCCAAGGGTAGAGTCTGGAATTGCGTAAGCTGTGCAGGTACAATTCTTTAAACACTCTGCTTCACATTCTTGCATATTCATGCTCATATTATACCAAGAATTACTCGTGTCAGGTAATTTTACATTCGCATATTTGATAAACACTTCCGATCCATTTCTACACTCTAACGGTGTTCGCCTGACACATCCACCAGACCAATCAGCCATTTCCCAATCCTTTTTGCTTCTTGGCACAAATCTTGTCTCATCCAAGCAATCACAAGACTGTACATTCATATTAAGGCTACAACTTGCATAGGCATGGCAAATGTTGTATGCGTCACATATATCTTTCGGGAATGACACGCCAACCTCCCACTTATTACCGTCTTCCATCCACCCCCAACTTTCTAGCTTCCCAGAAGAGCTCAAGGTGATCCTAAATAGGAAAGAGCTGTTTTCGTAACTATAAGCATAAGACGCCTCCGATTTGTTAACAATTGTAGTGTACGTAAACGTCAAGTTCCTGCTCATAGGTGAAATCCCTTTAAACCGTTCATTCCGCCATGGCCCGCCACGAAAAACGACTAGAGAACCTTGTTTTATTTTGTCATCAGGATACCTGTATATCTCATTACCCCATGTGAATTCGCCTACAACCGGACGCTGACCGGTCTTCCATGACGACAGCTGCCAATTGATGCCCCTCACATAATCATACCCTATCTTCATTCCCGGGAGCCAGTGTTCCGTGGGATAATCAAAACTCTGCCAGATAACCTTCGCATGTCGGTCCATCAACACTAGATTTCCTGTGTCACTAAGCTTTGCAGTTGCATTCATTGATTCTGTTGTTGTGTTGGATGACCATATAATCATGCTGATATTGCTGAGGAGTACTAGAGCACCAGGATCAGTGATCTTTAACACATGTCCTGCAGTGCTGTCAAGCGGCTGGTTTCGGTTGGCAACCCAAACCAAAGTTGAAACTGTGATTTGTTTGTACCTGATTCCAAGATATATATTCCTGGAGCTATCTTCCGGGAAAAATCCTAGCTCGAATATTCCAGTCTCCGAGACCAGAGTGTCTTGTTCGGTCAAGAACCGAGAAGCGGAAATGGTAACGAGTTCGGCAGCGTTTCTTTTGTGAAAGAAAAGTAAAGGAAAAGCAAGAAGAAATATGGCTGCAACCTCCATTGAGATGCAGCTAGCTTTATTTTCAGGAATGGATGATGTAGTGATATGATATGTGAATGAGTGGAGAATATAACTGAAGATACACACATGGTAAAGTCAATCGCTTGGGACCAAAGATTTTTGTTTGTGTGAATGTTATTGGACAACGGAAGACAGGCACATGGGTTGACCATTAATGTTTGAAAACGGGTCCTATTAGAGACACCCATACACCCATCAATACGTCCCGTATAACTCTATACGAAGGGTATTGATGGGTGTGTTTAGCAAAAATTATGTGTCTCTAAAAAACCCTGGAAAAATACGGTCGTATGCCATCTTTTTGGTAATTCCACAAAATATAAAGAAAATATTTAAATGAAAAAACTCAGTTTCAACTTTCAACTATTTCAAACTTTCAACTATTTATTATGATTAACGAATGGTTATAATTATATTCATTGACACCTCTATTCAAAAGAGTGGTCACTGGTCGGTATGATTGTTTTCATATCATATATTATGATTAATAATGAATGGTTCTAAATAACTACTCAGCTGACATTTTTCGAATCACCATTGTTGTCATTCTAACTCGATAGTTTTGTGGTTTTACTTGGATTTAGTGGTTTGATTATTTTTGTTTGAGATATACGATCCGAAGATTGTTATATATGTTGTAGGTTTCCCCTTAAAAGTAGATTGATTAATTTGACGAGTGTAGCTGATAGAGACTGATTCGAGATGGTTAATCTCTCAATAGACCTATAGAGTGGATTAGGCTGAAAAAGAAGAGAAGAAGAAGAGAAACCAAACTTGACACAAATTTCTTATTATTTTTCTTATACAAAGATAACAATATATAGGAAACTAAAAACGTTAAAATAGGAAAAGTGAACAATAAGGAAACATAATTTGATTTTAATAAGGAAACTAAATAAAAGATAAACTTAAATAATAATAATAAGACAGAATTACAAATTTTGTTCTTTAAAAAAAGCCAAATTACGGTTCGTGTCCTTTTTTTAGTTTCCTTGCAGGCGGTGTACTTTAAACTTTTTTTTTCTACACGTTATGTCCTTTACGCTAACTGGGTTAGAAAAACTCAGCTAAATGCCCTCACGTGAGGCGCATGTGAGGGCATTTTTGTCTTTTCGTCTACCCTGCAACTTCTTCTTCCTCTTTCTTCTTCATTTTTGCAGAGATCTGTCAATCACATTTCTAGATATTTCCCCCCTCACTTGATTGGACTTAATTAACAAACCAAATTTATAAAATTATAATACTAAGCACAAATCAATCTATCATTCTATACAATCACTCTTGAATCTTTTTCCATCAAACCTACCAAATTGCATTCACCACAATCAAACCCTCACTCATTCCCAGTCCCAAATGTTGAGATGGCTGCTGCTGAGGGTGTTGGTTCATTATCATAGACCCGAATTGCAGCGGATTACTCCTCGAATTCTGCTGAAATTTCAAATTTGCCCCTGGAAGATTAATTCTCGGGAGAAAATGTAGTGGCGCTTGTATCGTGTTTCCGCTGCCGGCTGCCGGAAACGGCCACATCGGCTGAGACTCCGGTGTCGTGTGGTGGTTACTGCTGCTGCTGCTGGTGGAAACTGGTAGCATCCATAACGTGTTGCCACCTCCGGCTCCGGCGGGTGGCGGCGGCAAGAGCGACCGCCTACATGGCGGCTGTCGGCATCATATTGTGCCGGAGAATATTATTGCCGGAGGAAGGACCGGCTTCTTGCTGGGTTTTTAACTGTTTGTTTGACAGTGAGGATGACGATGCTCCGATGGTTGTTTCGGTTTGATTACTTTCGTCTTTGAATAAATCTTCTCGGTACCGTTTTCTCATGTAATCGGTTGAATCACCGCCGCCGGTGGAAATTGCGTCGGCGATCTGGTCGGCGGTGAGAATATTATTATTAGGGTTTTGATGTGGGTGTTGGCCGTGGTGCTGCTGGTGATGATGAAACCCCAACATTTGTGAAAACCCTTCTTCAAACGGGTGGTGTGCAAGCGCCAGCGCGCCGTGAAACTGATGAGCCGCCGACTTCGACGCCGGAGCCGACAGCGAGGAGCCGCTGCTACGCAACAAAATCACTTAAAGGTTTAAACAGAGAGAGAGAGAGAGAGAGAGAGAGAGAAGGGGGGGGGGGAGAAAGAGAGAGAGTCGTACAAAAATGAAGAAGAAAGAGGAAGAAGAAGTTGCAGGGTAGACGAAAAGACAAAAATGCCCTCACATGCGCCTCACGTGAGGGCATTTAACTAAGTTTTTCTAACCCAGTTAGCGTAAAGGACATAACGTGTAGAAAAAAAAAGTTTAAAGTACACCGCCTGCAAGTAAACTAAAAAAAGGACACGAACCGTAATTTGGCTTTTTTTAAAGGACAAAATTTGTAATTATGTCTAATAATAATAATAAGCTTATTAATATAATAGGATAGTATTAGTACCGTTGTTGAAGATGGTTCTTAGGAATGTAGGGTTATGACAATTACATATATGAATCAAGATCAAAGTGAAAAAAGAGTACACCAAATGAAGTGGTGCTACTTTCTGCTGAGTGTCCTTTGGTATAATCGGAAACCCTACTAACAAGAACTTACATCGAAGATGTTTAAATTTAATTTAAAGCGGTTATACATGAAACCGCTACAAAAACACACCAGAAACCGCTTTAAATAGTACGTGCATGAGACCAATATGACTTATTGGTGTAAATAAACCTCATTTATAGCGGTTAAATATTCACCGGTACAAATGATTCTCTACTAAAGCGTTTAGACTAAAACGACTTATCTTTTATAATGGTTAATTAAAAAAACATTTTTTAAGCACATCACCTAATTATAGTTTTATAGCGGTTTTGATCTTACCCGTCTTTTTTGATACTCTCTTTATTTCAAATATTACTTACAGTGCTTCGACAACACCTGATATTAATATATTATTTATAAACGAAGATCGGTTAAGTTTGAGGATGCTTGTCATCCTTTGTATCTACTTTCAATGTGATAAATGAGTTAGGTGGTTCATTTGCAAATATGGATTGAGAATGAGTTGAGTTTGGAATAAGTTTAGGTAGTTCCGTCTTTGAAGATTTAAATACCTCGTACGAGCCAAAATAAGAAGGCCCATGGCCCTAACGAGTAACGAATTATAGAAGCTAATATTTTAAACGACACTTAATGTTATAACAATAAGCATAGAAAAATATATTATTAAAATCAAATACTATATAGCTAACGACTAACCGATGATTTGTGAAGCTCTCTTAACATAGGAAAAAGAAACATATATTAGTCCTTTGTGGCTGGCTTTGTCAACCGCGGAGGAGCCTGGTGATCAAGGACGAACCAACAGTGGTGGCCGGTTGGGTTGGTCGTTTTTCAGGTCGCGAAGAAGGAATGAGCCAAGGAGGAATTTCAATCGGCCGCTATTTCTTTTATTTTGCATTTGATTTTTATTTTAGGTTTTTAGTTTTAGTTTGAGCCTAATAATTTAAACTTGATTAAATGAACTATGGATAAAAAAGTTTTGGGCCCAATAAGTATAAGATGGTATAGATCAAATCATATTTTATAAGTTTTATATTTTTAAATGCATGCATAAATATATATATATATATATATATATATATATATATATATTTTAGGCCCCCAAAAATTACATGCCTGGGTTGACGGTCCGACCGGCACCATCCTCCAATCGACAGTGAGTTTAGGTATTCCCAAACCAAACCCTATTATTAAAGCTATAACAATCTTAAAAATAACTTCAGAATTTTTTTTCTCCAATAAGCATTGACTCATACATATATTGTTCATTACACGACACATTCCGGGGGCATTTACATATTTCTCATTCCTAAACTTTGAAATTACATATTTCTCCAAACCATGCATAAAGAGCATTATACATTTTGCATTAAACACTTGTATTTTAAGGAAATATGTAATTTCTAAAGATTTAGAAAAGAGGAAATATGTAAAAATCAAAATATGATTGCAAGGTGTTAGTGGGAAAGGCCCAATGACGACAACTATATAGTAAGGCCCAATAGACCTTGCCCATACATCAAGTTCATAAGTTTATACATCTTCAGATAATCCAGCGACGAAACTTGTGCGAGTTCCTAAAGTTATAGTTCACGTTTAGAAAGTTCGACAGTTCCGGTTGGTGTATGTGATTCTTTAGTATTATCATCATTACATTGGTTACTACAACTGTGTTGAAGAATTGAAATAGAAAATCGAAATTTGGATGACTTTTGATGAAATTACCATTCATGTTCTACACCACGCGAGAACTATGATTTTTGCGAAAGCTTCTCTGGTTTTCACATAAATAGTAGTTCAATCTAATAGTTTCACATAAGTAGTTTAATTCAGTAGCTTTCGCTAAATTAAATGGTTTTCGCATACATCTTGTGCGAGAGCGTATTCGGTTATTAGTGTTATTTTTTTTTTATTTTTTTTTGCATAACTCTTGTGTGAGAACTCATTCTAGTTATTAGTCTTTAAGTGAAAACTTACAAAATGTGTTAGATTTTTGCGAGAACTCTTTCTTGCAAAAACTCTCTTATGTAAAAACTTAGTTTTCTCAACGAGTTAGAAAAGTTTGCGCGTTCTTCAACTAAAGGTGAAACGCTATAATGCTAAATTTCAGTTAGATTCTGAGATTGGTACGTGAACCAAATAAACAAGACTAACAAATGTGGATAACTTAGAAGATTGGGCATAACGGTTTGAAAACTATATTGCTTAAGTTGAACCTAAAATGTGGAAGTCGATTAGGCTTGGGCTATATGTTTTAATGTATGCAAACAATGAAGGGGCTCAGGTTCCAAAACCTCAGCATTTATGGGATGATGAAGATAAAAGATTTTTGGTTTTGGATGACAAGGCTTATGCTACAATTACTATGGCACTTTCTAATAACATTTCACATGGGTTTCGAGAATATCATGGAGCGAAAGTGCTTAGGGGATGCCTTGGAAGAACTGTTGTTCGTCAATAGGAAATGCTTGATAATCGAAGATATATTTTAAATGAAAAATTCAATAGTTTCAGTCATGTTAGAGGAGAAGCGTCACTTGATCAGATCAATCATTTTAAAAAACTGATAACCAAAATGAAGGAGAGGGGGGGGGGGGGGGTTGAAATTGCTTTGCAGTTGGTTATTTAACCTAAGGATACGCAATGCACATAAATCCCAATCGGATACAAGATTAGGTTGCTTACCTAGGGTGTTCGATGAGGGTGTTGAAACCTATTAGGCCAAAGCTTACAACATCAAACATCATACGAACCACAACTTTAAGTCGTCAATGTGACCATTTTCCTTTGTGAATAGAAAATGGTTACACTCTCAGTCTTAAATCTACATACAAGTCATGGTGATGCATGCAACGTATAATTCCAACATTCAATGTTTTATTTGTAGTTTTAATTGAAATTCGAAAAGTCACTATGATACATGAATAATTGATTTTGAATTCGATTTCATTGTTATATTAAGTTTATATTAGAATCTATGGTGATTCATGAATATTCCAATTTTAAGTTTGATGTCGTTTTTCACGTTATTATATCTGAAGTCAAGTTAATTAAATTTTCATCTCAAGTTTCATGAAGTATTATTTAATCTTGATTTAAAAAACGAATCTTATCCGTCTCACAGCATGTCTTCTCGATTTCCTCATCGCCGTGTCAGAAACTCTGGTCATAAGATGACAGCCCAAATTACTAAGCAACTGGCTGCTGTGATCCCGGATATGATGACTCAAATTTAATAGAACCTCAATGATAGCACAAACTCAGCTTCTTCAGGTTCCAACTTAAACTTGTGTAGCTTCAAGACCTTCACTAATGCCAAGCCTCTTACGTTTGACGGGTCATAAGGTGCGAATTCTCTACTTCAATGGTATGAGAAAACAGAGAGCACTTTCCTCCATATCGAATGCCCAGATGACAAGAAAACCCGGTTTGCCTCAAGTGTCTTCGACAAAAGAGCCCTCACCTGGTGGGTTAAAGAAAAATCTACTCATGGCACGGAAGCAGCCATGGCTATGTCATAGGATGAGTTCAAAGAAATTATGACCAAAGAGTTTGCCCTCATAATGAGCTCATGAACCTGGAGGTGGAATTTTGGAACCTCAAACAGGAAGGTGGTGACAACGTGACATACACCGCCCATTTCAACGAGTTCAGCGCCCTTGTGCTGCATCTTGTCACACCTCTCTCGCATGCAATCGATAAGTATATAAGGGGTCTTCCAAGATATATTCAAGACTAGGTCTTGAGTAGTCCCCCTAAGGTTCTTGGCAATACTATAACCCTTGCAGCAACTCTATCCGATAATCATGTTAAAGTTGGGACTTTAACGCGTAATGATACCAAGAAGCCTACCAATAAGGACGCAATCGAACCTTCAACGTCGAATCCTCATCAAAACCCACCAACTCCAACTACAGCAACAAGAATAAACGCAAAAAATATACCATAACCAGCCCAAACCCAACCTAACAAAAAGCCCTACACCGGAATACATCCTTTGTGTAACACATGTATGTTTCACCACCCTACTACCTCACAGTGCCAAGAATGCTTCAACTGTGGTCGCTTCAGCCAATTCATCAACTCTTGCTGAGAACCTATACAAACTCAACATAACTCATCCATCCCATAACCCGTTATTCAACCATTTCACAAATCATATGCCCTACCATATGCTCCCGCACTCCCAACCATGGGATCATAATATCATTATGGTAGCCCAAACCACCTTCGCAACGCATGTCCAGAGCTCGTTTATCAAATCCAAACCTACCCAAATCAAACCAACCAACTTCAAGCTTATCAAGCCCAAACTCAAGCTCAAGTCGATCAAGTCTTATATCACACCCCAACCTAAGACGGTAATGTCGGGGCGTGATCATGATTGCTCATAGCTCGAGGTAACTATCATGCAATTAATATGACAATATCTAATGATAGATTTTACTCCATTTAAAAACAAAACATCCATAAATAGCAAAGCATTCAAATATAGCGACAAAAATCCATAACAATAAATATAAAAATCCAAATAACTTAATGAAATTGTTCTTGGTAAATATTCCTAAGGTCTCGACTAATCATCCCAAACTCCAAGTCTTCAATTCAAACGATAACCTGCATATGCGTATAAAATAGAATAGTTTTGTCAACAACAATGTTGAGTGAGCATGCCATTAGTTTTGCAAGTTACAATATAATATGAAAGATATAGCAAAACGTAAGTAAAGCGGTAAATGTAACCAAACCAATGAGCAAATAAGTGTCAAGTGAACCATTGCCAAGCGAATCGGGCGCCGGTTAAACAAGACGGTCGTATAATCATACTATATGAGAATATGTTGGACCTCTCCGAATGCATAAAATAACCAAGTAAGCAAATAGCAAATATGTTTAGCAATTCACACACAATACAATGTTTGCTAATGTGGATATATATATATATATATATATATATATATATAATATGAAAATATATAGTATGCATACGCCCTCAAAATGTTTGAAAATAAGTAAAATGGGGGAATGACAAAACGCCCCCAAAACGTTTGACAAAACGTGCTAAACAATGAAAACCAACAAAAACTGAAACTTAGCAATATGAAATAATAAGTAAAAACGAACTTGATGCCACTGGAATCAATCCAAACGGATGAGTAGAACTTGAGTTATGTTAATTTTAACGTTTAAACGAGTCGAGTCTGACCAGAATCTGAACTTTGATTCGGGAGTCGGGTTTCGTTCAGAAGCCATAAAATTTTATTACGAAAAGAAAAGTCTTCTGGACCGAACGTTGAATCCGACTAGAAGTATTAGAAAACGTACAATCAAAGTTGTTGATTGTTTTACCCCTTATCGGGTTTTAAAGCAATTGACAAGTCAATACCCTTCAATCTCAGAAATTGATTGAAGGTTATCGACTAGAGAATATTTATGAATGAAAACTCAGTTTACAACTTACTCAAAAAGTGAAAGAACAAGAAGATACAACGAGCCAAAGGTCCACAAACTTGCAAAGTCAACCGAATATAAACGATTCTTCAACAAAACACCAAAAACCGAGAGAACACGAGATGGCAGAGGGTAATGACGGCTGTGGAATGCTTCTTAGGGTTTATGTAAAGGTTTGTGGCAGGATTTTAAGGTTTGTTTATGTAGAAAAAAGCAAAATGAACTAATTGTGGGCTTTTTCTCTCGTTTAAGCAAGTAAATAAGACTTTTATGATAAAATCACTGAATATAATCATAAATATTTGATCTTGATTGTTAAGAAATGACTCTAGACATATAATTCAGTTATGATATGATTTCTTGGTCCTTACTTCTCTCAAACATATCGAAAATACGCGATTTTATGCCAAAAACGAGTTTAGAAACAAGATTTCACGAACCAAATGAGCAGGTCACCCAAGACGCTGCGTGACCAGCTCTAGGACCGCCGCCGCGCGGCGCTCCCGCGCTCAGGTGAGTTAGGTTTCAGCCATTGTCAACTTTAGTCCCTATAGTTTGTATTTTGATCATATATTGAACCATTTAAGTTATAATCAGGAAATAAATATTAATTGAAACATGGAGGGCTTCAAGTGAACATAAGGAAACTTAATAACTTATAATTGCAAAGTTTTATTAAAGATTAGGATCCGAATAACGTTCAAACAATGGTAAAATAAAATATCCGAATATGATAAAAAAAAACCCGAAATGTTACATCTTAGCCAATCAAGCTCAACCAATATAAGCCCAACCCATACAATCTATTCAAACCCAACCAAACCAAACCGATCAAGCTCAGATGCTTAAGCCATACATGTTATGCAAGGACGTGTGTACTACATCCGCGCCGATGAGTTCCAGCTTAGAAATCATGGCACCACCTCACATTAGTACTTATATCCGAGGCCCACCTGCTTACGAGAAGACAAGCACAAAGAACAACATTTTCTTGCATTTATTATTTTCTTTTTCCTTTTCGTTTGAATAACGGCTCCATTTACTCTAAATTTTAAATGAAATTATGAATTTATGTTTGCATCGGATTGATCTAATTTACTATTCTAATGAAGCACGACACGCGTATACATGTATTGTCTATAGAATCTATTTTGCTTACCTTGGTTCAACTCAATCTAACAGTCTATAATCGGTTACCCACAACGTAAACATTAGTAGAAACCGGAACCATGAACATGGTTATCTAATTATTTTAAACCGGGTTGTGTACTTAATTAAGACGTAGCTATCTAATAGAAACGGCCCTATGTATTTATTGATATTATTATTTCAATGCTTTAACGTTACATTCACGATTTTCCGATATTTGAATTCAAGTGTCTCAAACTTAAACCCTTGTCTTAGCGGTTAAACTTTCTCGAGGTTAATGTTGTGTAATCTTGTTAATGTCGTTATTTCACTTCCCTTAACCTTGATATTTTTTGGTGGTTATCATGTTACGTTTGGGCGAACATTGTTTGTCTTTCATGACAAAAGATATCATATATTTGACTGATCTATTGCAACTCCAGTCATTATTTTCATTATTGTGTATCTTTGGCGACAAGGGTTTCCTTTTGGCTTTAGTAGTCCGTTAATTTATTGCGACTTTCAAAGTTCAGTCTCGATATTGTTGATCCAAAGAATTTTGTTACTTAGTTATTTGTAATATAAATTTATTCAATTATCTCATTAGATATTGCTAATCTTGGTGTTACATATTTTGACTTCAAGAGTTTTCTTTTCGACTTCTATAAGCCATTAATTTGTTTCATTTTAAAAAGTTTTATCTTGATGTTTCAAGAGATTTTCTTATACATATGATTTTAACCCAAACCACGGGACAAGCCATGTGGACCATGCGACGAAATAAGTAATTACGAGTGCAAGCGTAATTACCAACATCCTCGCATAGAAATCATAGTGAGTAAGTTGGTGTGCGAACAACTCAGAACCAAGGGATTACAGATCAACAGTACAAATGTTATATAACATGACAAGTTATGATGGATACTCCGCTGGTACATCCTATATATAAACAAAGTTGTCATATTACCCACTTGTAGCGTTTTTCAAATAACTCGGATATTTGTGTTGTTTTATTTTATCACAAAAACAATTTCTCGCCATGGGTTATTTTTTTTATTTTATTATATATTTTATTATTTTATTTTCTTATAGTCTAATTTTGGGACTAAATTTCCAAAAGTTGTGAATAATGTGACATTCGTCAATTTTCGAACCCGAAAACCTGACCCGTTAAAATTTTTACCGTATATGTTTTATTGTTTTATAATTCGGATCTAAAATTTAAACAAAAGTGAATAGATTATTCATAACATTATTTTTTTATTTGATCACTTTTACAATTTTTTCGTTACGCGCTACTCGATTACAATTATTCGTTAAACAAACGAGTAGAACTATCAAACTTGCGCAATTTCAACCCCTTATCTATATTTGGACTTAACTTAACTAACTGATCTAACCTTAGGGACCAAATTGCAAAACAATTAAAATTTTCTTTTCTTCTGTTCCCTCTCCCACCATCAGCACCCCCTCCCCCACCTATTTTTGATCCACCATTACAGCCGTAAATCACGAAATTGATCTCATTTGTAAGTTAATTAATCACTAATGCGTTCAATCACAAGTTTAATTTGCGTAATTGATAGTCAATTGACACTGATTTCACGTTAGTTTGTACCGCGGCTCTAAGGATCTTGAAACCCTATAAATACACGATCATAACTCAATTCAATCATCCCACCTACTCCTTATATTATTCTGAACCAAAACCCTAAACTAATTGCATCAATCGAAGTCGTTCAAGATCATTTTGTGTATGAGTTCTTAACTGAAACCCTAGTTTTCGGTTCTCCATCAATCTGTAATCAATTCAGGACAAACCGACAAACTTCTCGTGAACTAACTAGTTCACCTTAATCGTTACAGTCTTCCCGCTACCGCTTTCCTCTATTCAAGTGAGTTTTCATAACCCCTTTTTAACTTTTACACATTTTGGGGTGTAGCACGTTACAATATTTCATTGTTATTTCATGTTTCATGTTGTAAACGAAAATTCACATGCATGTCTTGTATGTATTTGTTTCATATCATACTCCTTGTAAATTATGTGATTATGTGCTAGTTGTTTACTATTTTTTTGTTGGTGGAAGAAACTCATGCGCATACTCATACGCAAAGGGGGAGGGTCTGACGAGACGTATCTACGCTGTCTATTCTTCAACTTGTGTTGGGATGAATGGTAGTATCATTATCATTATCTATATTCCATGTAGGTCAGCATACGAAGGGTTTTTTTTATGTATATTTGACTTATGTCAAGCGAACGGGAATATTATGTATTTACTTTTCTTCTTTTACTTTATGATTGAGACGTTACATCTTGACTTGTGAATTTTCTACTTTTCGTATTATATATCTATATAAACTTTATGAACTCTCACCAACATTATTGTTGACAAAATTATTATTATTTCAACGTGCTACAGGATACGATGATGCGCAAGGAACGAAGATAACTAGTTTGGACTTTAGGATTGTATAAATAAGTTGTTATTTTTATATCAATGTATTGTTATTCGATAGATTCATATATGTACTTGTGATTATTTGAAATAAAATAAAAATTTGTCACTTTAATAGCGTTACGAGCTTATGAGCAATCTTTAACGTGCACACCAAAGCTAGCCCACACATGACATAACTAAGATATGAATTGGTTCTAACTAATTAAAACAAATGAACTTATTTGAGTAAAAAAGAACATATAACAAAATGTAACAATTATTAAACAAAACATAAAAGTGTAGTATATGACTTGCTTGTTGGCTTATTGTTCAAATACCAGCTAATTGCAATATATTATACAGCATATATATGTTATGTAAAATAAGATTCTACCTTTTTGTTTAATATAAAAAAAATTGCAAGAGATTACAACTGGAATTTATAGGAAGTAGGAACTTGGAGCAACATCAACATACGAGCCAGATTGGGCATTCTAATCAAACAAATAATGGTGTTCACCTTGAGTAATAACGTAATAACTATTAATGAACAAATTAATGTTGATTAAATATATATTAATCATATACAAATTTATATTATATATACGTAATATGTAAAATTATATTACATATATGTATTATATAAATAAAATGTTATATTGTTGATCAACACCAGCAAATTCTAGTTGTATACCATTAAAATTGACATAATTTGAATCAATATCATAAAAAGGAACTCAGTTAGACACTCCAATCAAACAATTTATGGTTTTTCATCAATAATCAATCGTTAAACACCAAATATTTGAGCTACAATGTCAATTTTGCTTATAGAACTTTTAGGCAAAGCAACACCTAGTCGATTTAACATAAAAACGGTTGCAAACTAGCAAAACAAACATGAATAGGTAAGAAGATAGCAGTAGAATCAAAATTACCTTCAGTTTTTATGTTAACATGATTGAAATCATGTTGAATCCATCTACAATAGAAGTGGAGATGTAAGGCAATCTTGACCAAACCATTTCAAATTGGTCAATTTGGGTTGTTTTAAAAATCATATGGGCTGGTTTGGGTCATAGATTTAACTAAATGGGTCAAAATAGGACACTTGAAATTCCACCTTATTTTCGGGTCAAAATAGGTTGATGTGGGTTAGTGTCTTAAGGAAAAGTGGTAGGCTCGAGTTGAAATGGGTTTTAGATTGGAACGAGTCCGGTTTAAGTTTTGGCTCGGATTAGGTTTTGAGCCGACATGAGTTTTCGCATTGGACATGTTAGGTTTCGATTCCTTTGTTTCTTTTTGGTCGGTTTTGGAGCACTGGACTGGCTAGGTTTCGGTTTCTTTGTTTGATTTTAGTCGGTTTCGGACTCATTTTCGGTTTTTTGTTTCGTATTGGTTGGTTTTTCAGTTTCATTTCTTTTTTAGTTTCATTTTGATCGATTTTTACGGTTTCGATCAATTCAATTCGGTTTTGGTTTTTTGTTTCCTTTTTGTTGACTTTTCATATTTAGTTCATTTCTCGGGATTTTTTTTTTTGAACGAGGACAACGGAGGTAACGCTTTTTAGTTATTTACTTTTTCCATTATTGATTTATATTTTAAGTTATGATTCTTTTTAACTTTTTCCATTTTTGTTGACTTTTTCCATTTTTGATTTAAATTTGATTTTGTAACATAGGTGCGCGTGTTTAATGTATAATAATTTACTAACAAAAGGAGCAAGAATAGAACAATTTATGGGAGCATAAGTGACTCACCAGTGGAGAATAGCAATTTATCATCTTCTATATCTAAAGCTTCAATTGGAATCAAAATTAGCAAATGAGAAGAAAAGTAGTTCAATTTTAATTTAAAATTCATTTACGAATGAAATTAATTCAATATGTGCAAATACCAAACAAAAATGTTATTAACAAAAAAGGTCAAACTTTAGGCAAAATTAATGCAAAAGTATATAGAGAGGAAATGTTATGATTACCTCCAGATAAGAAACAATAACTTCTGCTTATATTAGTCCAACCAGTAATTCCAATTTGTCGATTCTAAACTCTTCAAAAACACCAAGAACTTGATAGCATTGTAGACATGAAGCATGTTAAATTGAAGGAAAGATACATATTCAAATAAGATAACATGAAAATGGTGTGATTCATAAACAGTGAGTTGGAGAGAAATGAATGAAAATTAGGGTTATGAAACGTATACGGGTCCATAATTGGTTGTCTAGGAGAAAACGCATCTAATTAAATGATTATTATGATTTTAATTTTGAATTATTTTATTAGTAGCAAATTCTATGAAGGCTTATTATTTTTGGAATATAGTAAAATCAACCAATAGGAACGAGCCAAAAAGAATGTCTTTAATAATATTTATTATATAGATTAAATGATTATTATGATTTTAATTTTGAATTATTTTATTAGTATCAAATTGTATGAGGGCTTATTATTTTTGGAATATAGTAAAATCAACCAATAAAAAATAAGCAAAATTAATTTCTTTAATAGCATATATAGAATATAGTTTCGTTATCAAGTACACATACGGGTTCATAAAAAAAGAAAACAATACAAAATATTATTTATTCTACTCTAATAGCCTAAGGTCATCTAAAGCTTCGTCTTGTTCAATCTTCACACATTACCACCTGTAGCATGCTTAAAATAGATAATTGTCAACATGTATATTGATGAGTTTTCATAGGTTTATATATATATATATATATATATATTTATATATATATAGTGGTGGAGTTATAATAAGTGGAGTGTGTCTAAAAAGTGTAAGAAGTAATCTGGTGCGTTAGATTTAGTGATCTAATGGTCTAGATAAAAAGTTTGTTTTTTAGGTGATGTGTTTTATTCTAATACCTGCTTTATAACACTCCAGGGGTATAATCGTCAAGTGTGTTATATTTTATATGAAAACATTATGAATCTATAATTATCATTTTTTAATCCAAATTTAAAACACACCGTCAAGAACATTATGAGATATACAACAGTGTGTTTTAAATAGAAATAATCAAAATTTAAAAAAAAAACCACCAGATTTTAATCAAAATATAAAACACACACAAAGAACACCAAGAACAAAAACACACTTACAAAATACACTTTGTACTATATTCAAACTAGTTACAAATATCCAACATTCATGGACAAAAACATACTTACAAAGTAATCAAAATCCACAACACCAAAAACTTTCATGAACAACATCATGCACCAAAACTAATCTATAATTAATAATTGCTAGAATTAAAACCATTATATACAAACTTTAAACTAAAACAACACATAAACTAAATTCAAAATCCTATAATTAATAAAAACATTATATAGATAATATATACATAAAAGAATAATAACTAACAAAACTAAATTCAAAATCCTTACAATATGTAAATCTAATACTATAATGTTGATATTGTGAGATTTCAAAGATGTGTCAGATCCCTTCCTTTCTTACGTCATCATCTTTTTTGTCAAGATCAAATTTGATTTCAATCAGACTTATCTCTATTATTCACTTCAACTCAATTGAAAAAATAACCATGAATCAAAGCAATTGCAATAGAGGGATTTAAGCTCCGGGAGCAAAAAACGGCCACACCTTCGTGAAATCAACGTTTCCAATAATTAGGGCTCCGATGACATCGTCCATCATGTTTTCACGTTGACGGCAGCGTGTTGACGGATTTCTTCGTCAACAGAGGATTGGTGACGAGGTGGAGGATGATGATGCCATAGTTGATGGATTCGGCGTCGTCATATAGGTTTTTGTCGGCGCGGCGGCAGGGCTCGAGTTGAGGATAGGTTTCTTCAAATCAATGACTTGCTCCACAGCTCCGGTGACGAGAGGGCCGATGCCGTCGCCGAGGATTAGGGTTATGGTGAGAGGTGCGCCGTCGCCGTGTCGAGGTATGTAGGTGATGGATCCGGTGGTGGTGGGGTGTTAGTGGATTAATTGGTTCAGGATCACCTCTTTCCCTTAAACCCATCCGGTGGTGGCTGATGTATATATTGTTTGATTATGCTTATAATTTCATGTATCCCTAATATTAGGAAAAAAATGTCCATCATGTCCATAATATTAGCAAAATTTTAGGGATCACATTAATAATTTTGATTTAATCCATAATTAAAATATTTGGTTGATTACCATCTTGCCCCTGTGTGTTATATTGTATCTAATGGTTCAGATTCCTTCTTACACTTCTTAGTAAAAATCTACT